>NC_041388.1:586016335-586098627 GCF_002162155.2 Triticum dicoccoides
CCCGCCCGCCGCGCGACGCCGCCCGCCCGGCGCCCCTGCCCGGATCCGGCGAGGTCCGGTCGGCCCCTCTTTCCCCGATGATCTCCGGTGACCTCTGGTGAACAGTGTTCCGGCCATCCTTGTTTTGCGTGCCCGGGTCAAACCCTAGATCCGGAGGTGTTTTTTTCTACAAAGTCCCCGATTTCCAGTTTCAAGTGCCCATCTTCATAATGCTATAACTTTGCATCCGTAGCTTCGATTTGGGCATATAGCATATCAAAATGTTCATCCCAGAGAGTACATCATTTCATTCCATTGCATCATTTTCATTTGAGTTCATCTTGATGCCAAACATGCTGTTAGAAGAGGGCTACTTGAGATAATTGTCAGATCTGCTGCTCCATTTAGCTTTTTGTCATTTTTGCCATGATTAATGTGTGCATGATATGCCCTGATGCTCTACATATGTTTTGTTAAGGGTTTTGCCATCTTTCCAGAGGTGCAACCCATGTATTTTTGTGATGTGTGTGGTGACTAGCACAAGCTTGCAAAGTGGTGCGCCTGGTAATTCTGATTTCAGGGACTTGGCAATTCCACTAAGTCCTTGAGCTGTTTATCTCATATGGCCATATGTTCATGTTGTTTCCTAGTGATCTGTGCCTCGTTTGAGGATGATCAGTAAGGATTTTGTTAATCTTGTAGTGCTCTATCCATCCATGTCTTTGTTTGCAATTATGGAACACCCTAGCTTGAGTCAATCGAGCTCTACTTTTGCTACTTTGTGAATCTGGGCAGATTGTCAACTTGTTTGCAATTTTGCCGATGATGTTGTAGTTGATCCGTGCATGCTATGCTATTATTCTTGCCATGTCTAGCTTGAATTTTGTGTGTTCTTGATAGATGTATGCTTATTTTGCCATGCCTTGCACCGTAGTGAGTGCATCGAGCTCGTAAACATGCCTACTTGATATCTGTTTTCAGCATGCTTCAGTTTTCACTAAGTCTGTGATCTGATTATGTTGTGCTATGTTCACATGCTTGCAATTGTATTTTCTGATCCCTTTTGGCTCAAGGTCACTAAGGGACTTTTGTTAATCTCTTTGAGTAGCTCCATGCCATAATTTACTTTGCCATGTTCAGGTCCTGTAGTATGTAGTTTTGTTGCTCCGAAGAGTGCTACCTGATCTGAAATTCCAGACAAGTGTTGATTTCACTAAGTCTGAAATCTGTTTGCCATATGCATTTTGGCCATGCTTGTTTGAACCTGTTAATGGATGAATTGGCCATAGCTCAGTGCTAGACTTTTGTTAAGAATCATGAATGCATACCTGCCATGTATTTTGTGGTCATGTTTGGGTGCTGTAGCATGTTCATCTCATTGCATTTAGATGGCTACTTGCTGTAAATCGCACACCGGTGCCATAATTGAATCGCTTGCCATTTCCAAACCGTAACTCCGATTCCGACGTTCTTTATATCATTTTCAAGCAATTTCATCTCATTTTTCCAGTGGCACACTTGGATTTCAAAGTTGGGGCCAAGTTCTTGCATTTCCTGTCACATCTTGCATATGCATCCCGCATAGCATATCATCTTTGCATCATGTTGTTTGAGTTGCACGTGGTTGATTTGTGTCCTTGTTGCTTGTTTGTCTTGTTTGGGTAGAGCCGGGAGACGAGTTCGCTAATGAGGATCCCGTTGAGTTTGCTTTCAAGGATCCAGTCAACTCTAACAACTGTGCAAGCAAGATGATCATACCCTCGAAATCACTACTATCTTTGCTATGCTAGTTTGCTCGCTCTTTTGCCATGCCAATGCTACGATGCCTACCACTTGCTTTCAAGCCTCCCAAATTGCCATGTCAAACCTCTAACCCACCATGTCCTAGCAAACCGTTGATTGGCTATGTTACCGCTTTGCTCAGCCCCTCTTATAGCGTTGCTAGTTGCAGGTGAAGATTGGAGACCGTTCCTTGTTGGAACATTTATTTACTTGTTGGGATATCATTATATTGCCATGTTATCTTAATGCATCTATATATTTGGTAAAGGTTGGAAGGCTTGGCCTCTCGCCTAGTGTTTTGTTCCACTCTGGCCGCCCTAGTTTCCGTCATATCGCTGTTATGTTCCCGGATTTTGCGTTCCTTACGCGGTTGGGTTATAATGGGAACCCCTTGATAGTTTGCCTTGATTAAAGCTTTTCCAGCAATGCCCAACCTTGGTTTTACCATTTGCCACCTAGCCTCTTTTCCCCTTGGGTTTCCGGAGCCCGAGGGTCATCTTATTTTAAACCCCCGGGGCCAGTGCTCCTCTGAGTGTTGGTCCACCAGTCAGCTGCCGGTGGCCACTAGGGGCAACTCTGGGATGGCCTACCCGTACCTAAGACAATCTGAGTGTGCCCTGAGAACGAGATATGTGCAGCTCATATTGGGATTTGTCGGCACATTCGGGCGGTGTTGCTGGTCTTGTTTTAACCTGTTGAAGTGTCTTGAAGAACCGAGATACCGAGTCTGATCGGAACGTCTTGGGAGGAGGTCTATTCCTTCGTTGACCGTGAGAGCTTGTCATGGGCTAAGTTGGGACTCCCCTGCAGGGTTTTAAACTTTCAAAAGCCATGCCCGTGGTTATGGGAAGATGGGAATTTGTTAATGTCCGGTTGTAGATAACTTGAACCTGAACTTAATTAAAATGAATCAACTAAGTGTGTTACCGTGATGGCCTCTTCTCGGAGGAGTCCGGGAAGTGGACATGGTGTTGGAGTAATGTTTGCGCAGGTTGTCCTCTAGTTTCTCGCTCGCGCTTTGCCGCCTCTTCTCGCTCTCTTTTGCGAATAAGTTAGCCACCATATTTTGCTAGTCGCTTGCTGCAGCTCCACATATATTTGTACCTTGCCTTACCTATAAGCTTAAATAGTCTTGATCGCGAGGGTGCGAGATTGCTGAGTCCCTGTGGTTCACAGATTACTATTACACCAGATGCAGGGCCCGATGATTCCGCTCCAGGAGACGCGTTTGAGCTCAAGTGGGAGTTCGACGAAGACTCTCAACGTTACTATGTTTCCTTTCCTGATGATCAGTAGTGGTGCTCAGTTGGGGGTGATCGGGACCGTGTCGCTTGTTGGGTTATCTTTTATTTTGGCGCCGTAGTCGGGCCATGAGTGTTTGGATGATGTAATGTTATTTATGTACTTGATTGACGTGGCAAGTGTAAGCCAACTATGTTATCTCCCCTTTTATTATATATATATTACATGGGATGTTGTGAAGATTGCCTAACTTGCGACATATGCCTTCAATGCGATTATGCCTCTAAGTCGTGCCTCGACACGTGGGAGATATAGACACATCGAGGGTGGTACACGGTGGCCCTCCTCCACTTATCCTTGCACCCACACACTTCTTCTTCCTCCCACAAACACGAATATCCAGCTCAAACCCGAGTCCAAGCTCATTTTGCTGCCATTTTCGATCTCCTTGCTCAAAGCACCTCTTACAAAACTGCTTGGGGAGATTGTTCCTTGGTATGTGACTCCTCCATTGGTCCAATTAATTTTTGTTCTAGTGCATTATTCATTGCATATTTGTGCTGCCTAGGTGACCATGTTCTTGAGCTTGCATGTCAAATTTATATGGTTCCAAGTAGTTTTGATGCATGATATAGCCTCTAGGTACTAGTAGGAGTAGTTGCTATCAATATTACTGAGTTTGGCTTACTTTTATTTTGAAGTTACTAATTTTTTTTCAGAATTTTTCAGAGGAAGAAATATGCTTAGGAAAATGTACCAGGATGGTTCTTCAAGGAAGCAAGGGCCCAGGCTTGCAATGCGTGATGCTGATGAAGAGCCACCTGTCAGGACCCCGGTTCCAAGTCACATTGATCTAGCCCGTAACACCTCGTATCACTTTGCGGCCTCATGCACGGTATTCCCACGGGTGTCGCCTTACCATGGCTCGGGACCGTTTGCGCCTTTCGGCTCACGTATATGACAGTGTCGCTAGCATCCATATGACAGAGAACCCAGGCTGACATGACTAGTCGTAAAATCAAAGTGGCACTAACTTACGAGGACAGGCATACATGAATCAACATCGAGCATGTCAGTCAGCAGCGCGCGAATCATGGCTGTTGCACTGGGCTAACAGGACTCCGGTGAGCCGGGCTGTAGCAGGCTAGGCAGGACTCCGGATGTCACCGCGTGACATTTCCCCGAAGGGACAGACACATGAACAAAGTGAATCACATGCCGGCCAGTCAAGTGTTCCGGAGCAGTAGTGCTAGGCTAGCAGGACTCCGGTGAACCGGGCTGTAGCGGACTACTAAGAGATTAACGAGACTTCTTTCTCTTTTGAGTTTTTCTGGCGGACCTGCCGTGCAAGATCTTTGGTCTTCCCCTGGAACTGATGAAAAAAAGTGTGGAAGCACAAGACTATATTTCCCCATAAGAGAGGCTACCAAGGATAAACAACTAGGTTGTCGGATCCCACACATACCAAGCATTTCAATCATACACACAATATGATTGATATGTGCAAATACAACATGGCATCACAACAAAACTATACGACTCAAAGTATTTATTCATTAGGCTCCGAGGAGCGAGATATTACAAACATGGGTCTGATGACCCAACATACAGAGCATACAAGCAACAAGCACATGCGGAAGCTTAACTTGTCTGTGTACAGACAACTACAAATGAAGAAGGCTGAGGAGCCTGACTATCTACAAGACCCTCCCAAGGGTACACGATCGTAGCTGAGGTAACGAGCTAAATGTCGAAGTCCATGCGGAACTACTAGTGAGACTGAAGTCTCTCTGCAAAAACATAAATTAAGCAAACGTGAGTACAAATGTACCCAGCAAGACTTAAATCAGAACTAGCTACATATGCATTAGTATCAATAAAGGGTTGGTGGAGTTTAACTGCAGCAAGCCAGCTTTGACTCGGTGGCTATCCTGAACTACGACTGCAAGTAACTCTTTCGAGGTGGTGCACACGAGTCCACAAATTCACAATATCAATACACCACTATGGATCCACTCCCGTCTTCCTACGAGAAGGCCATCCATAGCACTCACGCTTATCTCGCGCATTTTAGAGTATCCACTTTCACTTGTTTATGAACTGTACAGGCAACCCAGAAGTCCTTTACCGCGGACACGGCTATTCGAATAGATGATGTTCACCCTGCAGGGGTGTACTTCTTCACACATGCTCTCGCCACTTACCACCATGTACACATCGTGTATCTCGGCAACCTTCAAGCGGAAGCCTGGCGAGGGAGTCGGCCACAACCTGACTAACCAACAAGTCTCTAGTCCATGTTTATCGCCTATTCGGGTTCCATCCACAAGGAGATCTAGCCGGGGTGTCGCTCATGGCCCCAAACGATGTGTGCAGGGTTCCCAATCCCACCTCCATGGATGGATCTATGCTTGGTACACCGTGCCACGGTGCCTAGTCTGTCCCAAGCCCACCTATACTGGGTACCACTTGGTAGACTACTAACACAACCTACAAACACGAGAAACTAGTTGCAACTCCTGGACAGAGATCGGGTTGATTAATAAGTCGAGAGGGGCACTTAAGCATTCCAATGCGTGGTAGTAACTGTTCATGGATCACAAACACAGAACTTAGTTCCTGAGGACGGCTTCAATGATACAACCCACCATGTACTCCTACATGGCCTCTCACTGATACCTTTACCAAACCGTGTTCACACACTTAGCTCACAACAGTAGGACATGTTCTCACACCTCTAATTCATCCTCGATGAATCAGACCTGACTCAACTCTAAGCAATAGCAGGCATGACAAACAAGCATGAATGAGTAGGCACACCAGGGCTCAAACAACTCCTACTCATGCTAGTGGGTTTCATCTATTTACTGTGGCAATGAGAGGTCATGCAAAGGAAAGGGGTTCAACTACCGCAACATGTAACAGTTGAATCGTTGTTGTCCTAATGCAGTAAAAGAGAGCAGGAGTGAGAGAGTGGGATTGTATCGGAATGAACAAGGGGGTTTGCTTGCGTGGCACTTCTGAAGATAGTATAGTTCTTCATTAGTGTCATCGATCTCATGGTCGGAACATCGTCTACTGAGAGGGGACAATTACCGGCAAACAAGGAAGAACACAATCAATGCGATGCACAATATGATGCATGATCATGACATGGCAATATGCTGTGATTTGAGCTAATGCAACTAGCAATTATTTAAATGAAGTTGGTTTGAACCAAAGGTTCAAATTCAAACTCCATATGTGATTATTTAAATGCCAACATTTGATTTGACCTGATCAGCAGGCATAAGGTGCTCAAACATGCATGGAAATAGCATGAATGGATAGATTGGATTTTTCTGATAATTTTTCATATATAATTTATTTAATTCAGAGCTACGGTTGATTTTGTATGATTTTTCAAAGTTTAAAGCATTTTCTGGAATTTCTAAACGTTTCCTGATTTATTTCAATTCCAGAAAGACTTTACTGCGTCAGCACTGCGTCATCATGACGTCAGCAGGTCAACAGGGCGCGGTCCAGGTCAAACCTGACCTGTGGGACCCATTGGTCAGTCACACAGTTAGTTAATTAACTAATTCATGTTAGTTTAAGTGCTAAGCTAGGTTAGTTAGCAGGTCGGGGCCCACATGTCAGTGAGTGAGGGGGTTAATTAGCGGGGTCATCAGCGGCAAATGATGTGCCACATCACCAGCCACCAGAGTTGGACTCCGACGACCTCACAGTGCGGCGGTGGCTCGCCGGAATCGTGCTGTGGGCGTCGGTTGGATGTGCCGAGGGCACCGGGCGATAGCCCTTGCTCCCGCGCATCTAGCAGAGACAACAGCAGGTCATGGGGTCACCGGAATCAACGCTGGCGACGAGCCGAGCGACGGCTGGAGCTACGGCATAATCGGGTTGGAGCTAGGGGGCACATGGGGAGAAGCTGGTGCTGGCTACGGGCTCCTGGAGACGCGTTGAGGGCGATGGTGTGCTCGGCTTCGAGCTACAACGGATCCAGCCACGGCGGCGATGGGCTTCAGCCGTGGTGGTCAGTGGGGTTATATGAGGAAATCGACAGATGGGAGAGAGGGTTTGGGAGCAGGAGCTCACAGTGAGTCGAACGGGAGGGTCAGCGAGCTTGGGGAGGCACCAGAGGCAGCAAATAGATGGCGACGATCTTCGATGGCCGACGAGGGAAACGACGGTGCTGGCGGCATCCAGGGGCTTCCGGCATCGGGCGGCTCGATGAGGAGGAGGAGAGGGACTCGGCGGAGCTCATGGGCAGCTCCAGGGGGCGAAGGAGAGGCGGTGGACACGACAACAGCAAGCGGCAGCGACAACAGCGTTTGGTGGCACCGCGGGGAGAGGCAAAGGAGGGAGAGGAGGTCCAGCGAGAGAGGTGAGAGGTGTAGAGGGTCCGGGGGGTGCGTGGCGACGTCCTGGGCGTCGAGGCATCGGTGGAAAGCAGGAGGTGGCCAGGCGCGTGGGCGCGCGCGGTGGGCACACGCCCCTCGTTCTTCTAGCGAGAGGAGGGAGATGACTGGCATCGGCCAGCTGGGCTGGGCCGGCTCCTGGGACGCACAGGTAAGTGGCCCAGGTACTAATTCTCTCTCTCTGTTATTTAATTTGTTCTCTTTTTCTATTTTTGCTATTATGTTTTGGTTTAGTTCAAAGACCAAACCATTTTCATAATTCGTGAAAATAATTGTGTGAACTAAATGGACTTATCCAAAGCTACACAACAATTTCCAGAATTATTGAACATATATTTGTTATATAACAAACATAGATCCAATTGAAATATTTATTGGATTAATTCAAAGGACCAAAATAATTGTTTCTGAGATTCTAGAAATATTGGTTTGAATTTTATCCCTTGCCAATATTTCCAGAGATTAACAGGAACATTTTCTTGGACTCATTTGATGAGATTTAAATGTTGGTTATTTTTAGAGGTCTTCTGAGGCTTTTGAAAATTCCTCAATTCAAATTTCATTTGAATTTAAACATGATGCTCACATGAAGGGCTAGCCTAGTGCATACCAGAAATAGGGATGTGACAGCTCACCCCTACTAAACAAGAATCTCGTCCCGAGATTCAAGTCGTGAGATAGGAAGACATAGGGACACAAGCTAACACAATCTTCACGATCCAGATGTCTTTCTCGAGGGTGTTGATTCATTGCATCACCTTGATCTCGACGTCTTGGTTTGAGAACTACATCCATCATGACAACGAGTAGAAAGGGAGAATTTAGAAGAATCAATCTTCCTAAGGTTCGAGAAACTTAGGATCATCTTAATGATCACAAGATCAACTCACGGAATGAGACACAGAAACATCTCTAGAGCTGAGAGGCAAAACATGCATCAGGAGGGACGGAAGAAACAATTTGATGAGGGTTTCAAAGTAGCAAGGAAAAATTGCCATGATTCCGTAACGGGGCACCTCAGGAAAAGTGACTCGTGGAGTTATTCCTTAAGTGGCAAAAAGAATTACTTTTGGTACATAGACCATTGAAACTCTTTATACCAGCCTAAGGCAATCACAATCGATCGTTTGGCGGAGTTCGAACGGATGATGTGGACTACCTTGTTGAAGACAACCCGATGGATGATTTCTGCTTATCATTAGAAATGGAAGGGACCCATGGCAGACTGACACGATGACGGGTGCAAGCTGGAAACAGAATGCAAATGTTGGAATGATTCTAGTAACTGGGGAGAAACCCAACAGTAGAGAGAGATTCCACTATTGGAAAGGTTATAGCATAACCGGGGTAACTGAGAGCAGATCCCAATTAATGCCGACGATAAATCCTTGTGATTGCGCGTGCTCTCAAGAACTTGAGCATTCCCATATTCAACAAGTTTTACCAATATCCATGTCAAGGATCCTGGCAACACAACATACTACCATGATGAATAATGGTGGAGGATGCAGACGCAAAGAAACATAACACTTTCTCAGATTTCACATTAGCGAGGCCAAGGGATCAAAATCTGGATGATCTACCGAGAGACATTTAGCACTCCGCTTCTAATGTTCTCCTTGATGTGCTAGCATAACCCATTTATTGATATGGTTTGGTATCTAGGACATCAAGTAAAAGGTCGGACTTCGGGAACGGAAAAATCCATAAGGAACTACTATTGGAATAAATTCTACGAGATCCTTATGGGGAAGTGGCCAACTTTTTCAAACAAGATACTACAATAATAGGTCTTCCGGTTGGGTGTGTTGGCCACGTCATCCACTTTACCGGTTACCGAGAGACCAATATTATAGCTCTTGGGAAAACGTCCCAACCATCACATCTGCCTGAGATTCAGATCTGGTTGGTGTCAGGATATTCCAGACTCATCGAGTCTAGAAAGAAAATGAAAGTTTGCAACACAAATCGACGAGATGACATTGCGAGATTCTCGGGAGATGAACTATGATAGCAAGCTCCAGAGCATGAGCTGGTTCTGCTACAACATGTGAAAACGCTATCCCAAACAAGCATGGCCACATGGTAGTATTATAATAAAACACTACCGAGTTCTGGTTGGGAACCATCATCACGAATAACAAAGTCTTGTGCATTACCATGGATTAGCACTTAACTCCTTCTCCTAGAACAAATCAGTCAGTGGCTTGGTGTGCTAGGGACACATATGGACTGGAGGTAGCGAGCCTATCAAACCATAGAATACTTCGCACATGCATGACTAACTTGGGATGATTCCAAAGGAAGCAATAACAAGCTTTCTCGAATCCACGGCGGCAACTTGCATCAGATGCACATGAATTAGAGGAAGTCACATCTTTCAACCGGACATATGCTTCATGAACGGGACATGAGGGAAATGCTTATAAAGTTTCCAACACTAGTATAAAGTTCAACATGAACCATGGGGGAGACAAAATGCTGTTGATGGGCTCAACAACAACTCATCGGAATTTCCATATCACTGGACTTCCACCATCATGTGAACACCGTGATAGCATTAGTCAGACCAAAAGATGTAATGGTGTATGCTCGAGGGATCAACCACGAGTAAGACAACATTACGAACATCGTTGGTTCTGATTTGACTTGACAATAGCCCATACTCAAGTCAAAGTTTTGACAAGGCAATAGATCCGACAAATGATCACGAGGACCAATCGATGGAGATAGCATCTTTCTTCAACACGTACACACAGAACATATCCCTTAGAGATGAACTAAGTTAAGCAAAGCTTCTACCTTCCAACTCTCCAAGTTGTTGTCTAGCTCAACCAACTAGCTCAGGGATATCCAACACAGATTCTTGGAGAAGGGGTTATTTATAAGAAAACCAATTTGATCACGAACCTAACATGGCGGTCAGGGGACAACCAAGTAACATTTCCGAGAAGATCTTCGGAAAATCAAGAACCACCGATATGTCACTAAGCTCGAAACAATCTTTTTTTTCACGGCAAGACGATATGATCAAATAAGCAAGGAATTCAATCCTAACTCCAAGATCGAAGAGTGCACCAGAAATAAGGACAAGGTAGCATGATCAATCCTAGAATAGTGATTCGATAAACAACATGCTAAGAATGATAATAATGTCCAAAACTACCAAGCAACACGGTTGCTAGGAGTATTGATTTCACACATCATGGTTCACTTGTCGGCATTCCGGTTACAACAACACGGGACCGAGGAATGAATAATGATGGAGAGAAGTATCACTGCGTCAAGATTCATAAGAGGCGGTGCAATTCTCATGACATTCCTTACATAAAGATGGTAACACTCCAAGGTAGAGCAGAACAAAAGCTAGATTGGCATTTTGATCTGCGAAATACAAATACTTTGACCCAATCCTGGATATGGATGAGGTACTGGAGTTTGTTTCTCCTAGTCATTCTGAACCAGAACGGCTTGACGGACCATAAGAATAATAGCCATCGATGAACATTATTGCACACATACTCTTGACTATCAATTGATAGATGATGGTCGGAATACAGCTGAAAATGGACAACTCAAGGAGCATATAACATTTGAGTTGTGGATGCATAGATTAGTATGGCGAACTAAGTCCAGCATGTTTCTTCCGGATAACCCATGAGGAGAGATAGAATTGGCAGAGTCACGATATAGAATGAAGAACTCATCAAGAGCACTCTGGTTGTGATCTTTTGGTTCAAAAGAACTTCTGCCATATTGGGTCATGGTATTGGAAGAACGATATACCACGGACCTCGAGGACTATCACAAGGTTACTAATATCTTAAGGGAACTAGCAAATACTAACAACATGAAGTAGGGTGAATCTCGGCTTCAAAACCCAGGAGTAGAATACCTACTAACTAAATAACATCACGAGATGCTTTCGAGAATGGGGGCCAGAATCATCACACTGGGAACACCAAACATGGCTAGATTACTAACTCTAAGATAGCCTAGTGTCATAATAACAACTCCAACATATATGTCGAGGCAATAGAGTACCTCAACTCACCGATTAGTGTGCTTAATCTAGCCCAAAAGGACATCAGGAACGGGAGGAAGGGATTTGCAAATGCATCAGATTGTTTAGAAACCTGGGATGACTCGGACATCATAACGGCTGTAAATGCTCAAAAAGATTTGAGACATCCTGCAAAATGGTGGCATAACCACTCAACATCACAATATCAATGTTCCGAGGCCAGCTATGAACATATGGAAGTAGTAGGAACTAAACTGAGGCTTGAACTCAACAATCCTAGGCAACTACGGTTTAGTAACACGTCATCCTGAGATATAGAAGAGAAGCCTAGTTCTAAACCCCGTAGAAAAGATAAGATGACTCAGATCAGAAGGTCATGAGGATAAGGAGTAAAAAGAGCCTTACATTCCCATCCACAATCAATTCCTTTTATATAACTAAAGCATTTCTAGACACAACTTCGACCAGCTTGGCTTGGTAATCCTACAGGTAGTCAGGCTCTGATACCAGAGTTGTCAGGACCCCGATTCCAAGTCACATCGATCTAGCCGGTAACACCTCGTATCACTTTGCGGCCTCACGCACGATATTCCCACGAGTGTCGCCTTACCATGGCCCGGGACCGTTTGCGCCTTTCAGCTCACATATATGACAGTGTCGCTAGCATCCATATGACAGAGAACCCGGGCCGACATGACTAGTTTTGAACCCAAAGTGGCACTAACTTATGGGGACATGCATACATGAATCAACATCGAGCATGTCGATCAGCAGCGTGCGAATCCGGGCTGTAGCACTGGGCTAACAGGACTCTGGTGAACCGGGCTGTAGCAGGCTAGGAAGGACTCCGGATGTCACCACGTGACATTTCCCCGAAGGAACGGACACATGAACAAAGTGAATCACATGCCGGCCAGTCAAGTGTTCCGGAGCAGTAGTGCTGGGCTAGCAGGACTCCGATGAACCGGGCTGTAGCGGACTACTATGGCTCATGGAAGCACAAGACTACATTTCCCCATAAGAGAGGCTACCAAGGATAAACAACTAGGTTGTCGGATTCCACACATACCAAGCATTTCAATCATACACACAATATGCTCGATATGTGTAAATACAACATGGCATCACAACAAAACTCTACGACTCCAAGTATTTATTCATTAGGCTCCGAGGAGCAAGATATTACAAACATTGGTCTGATGACCCAACATACAGAGCATACAAGCAACAAGCACATGCGGAAGCTTAACTTGTCTGAGTACAGACAACTACAAATGAAGAAGACTGAGGAGCCTGACTATCTAGAAGACCCTCCCAAGGGTACACAACTGTAGCTGAGGTAACGAGCTAAACGTCGAAGTCCATGCGGAACTACTAGTGAGACTGAAGTCTCTCTGCAAAAACATAAATTAAGCAAATGTGAGTACAAATGTACCCAACAAGACTTACATCAGAACTAGCTACGTATGGATCAGTATCAATAAAGGGGTGGTGGAGTTTAACTGCAGCAAGCCAGCTTTGAATCGGTGGCTATCCTGAACTACGACCGCAAGTAACTCTTTTGAGGTGGCGCACACGAGTCCACAAATTCACCATATCAATACACCACTATGGATCCACTCCCGTCTTCCTACGAGAAGGCCATCCATAGCACTCATGCTTATCTTGCGCATTTTAGAGTATCCACTTTCACTTGTCTATGAACTATCCAGGCAACCCGGAAGTCCTTTATCGCGGACACGACTATTCGAATAGATGATGTTAACCCTACAGGGGTGTACTTCTTCACACACGCTCTCGCCACTTACCACCATGTACACATCGTGTATCTCGGCAACCTTCAAGCGGAAGCCTGGCGAGGGAGTTGGCCACGACCTGACTAACCAACAAGCTCTAGTCCAGGTTTATCGCCTATTCGGGTTCCATCCGCAAGGAGATCCGGCCGGGATGTCGCTCACGGCCCCAAAGGATGTGTGGAGGGTTCCCAAGCCCTCCTCGACGGATGGATCTACGCTTGGTACACCGTGCCACGGTGCCTAGTCTGTCCCAAGCCCACCTGTACTGGGTACCACTTGATAGACTACTAACACAACCTACAAACACCAGAAACTAGTTGCAACTCCTGGACAGAGATCAGGTTGATTAATAAGTCGAGAGGGGCACTTAAGCATTCCAATGCGTGGTAGTAACTGTTCATGGATCACGAACACAAAACTCAGTTCCTGAGGACGGCTTCAATGAGACAACCCACCATGTACTCCTACATGGCCTCTCACCGATACCTTTACCAAACCGTGTTCACACACTTAGCTCACAATAGTAGGACATGTTCTCACACCTAAGCAATAGTAGGCATGACAAACAAGCATGAATGAGTAGGCACACCAGGGCTCAAACAACTCCTACTCATGCTAGTGGGGTTTCATCTATTTACTGTGGCAATGACAGGTCATGCAAAGGAAAGGGGTTCAACAACCACAGCATGTAACAGTTGAATCGTTGTTGTCCTAATACAGTAAAAGAGCGCAGGAGCGAGAGAGTGGGATTGTATCGGAATGAACAAGGGGGTTTGCTTGCCTGGCACTTCTGAAGATAGTATAGTTCTTCAACGGTGTCATCGATCTCATTGTCGGAACATCGTCTACTGAGAGGGGACAATTACCGGCAAACAAGGAAGAACACAATCAAAACGATGCACAATATGATGCATGATCATGACATGGAAATATGCTGTGATTTGACCTAATGCAACTAGCAATGATTTAAATGAAGTTGGTTTGAACCAAAGGTTCAAATTCAAACTCCATATGTGATTATTTAAATGCCAACATTTGATTTGACCTAATCAGCAGGCATAAGTTGCTCAAACATGCATGGAAATAGCATGAATGGATAGATTGGATTTTTTGATAATTTTTCATATATAATTTATTTAATTCTGAGCTACGGTTGATTTTGTATGATTTTTCAAAATTTAAAGCATTTTCTGGAATTTCTAAACCTTTCCTGATTTATTTCAATTCAGACTTTACTACGTCAGCACTGCGTCATCATGACGTCAGCAGGTCAATAGGGCGCAGTCCAGGTCAAACCAGACCTGTGGGACCCATTGGTCAGTCTCACAGTTAGTTAATTAACTAATTCATGTTAGTTTAAGGGCTAAGCTAGGTTAGTTAGCAGGCCGGGGCCCACATGTCAGTGAGTGAGGGGGTTAATTAGCGGGGTCATCAGCGGCTAAGGACGTGCCACGTCACCAGCCATCGGAGTTGGACTCCGACGACCTCACAGTGTGGCAGTGGCTCCCCGATGAATCAGACCTGACTCAACTCTAAGCAATAGCAGGCATGACAAACAAGCATGAATGAGTAGGCACACCAGGGCTCAAACAACTCCTACTCATGCTAGTGGGGTTTCATCTATTTACCGTGGCAATGACAGGTCATGCAAAGGAAAGGGGTTCAACTACCACAGCATGTAAGAGTTGAATCGTTGTTGTCCTAATGCAGTAAAAGAGCGCAGGAGCGAGAGAGTGGGATTGTATCGGAATGAACAAGGGGGTTTGCTTGCCTGGCACTTCTGAAGATAGTATAGTTCTTCATCGGTGTCATCGATCTCATCATCGGAACATCGTCTACTGAGAGGGGACAATTACCAGCAAACAAGGAAGAACACAATCAATGCGATGCACAATATGATGCATGATCATGACATGGAAATATGCTGTGATTTGACCTAATGCAACTAGCAATGATTTAAATGAAGTTGGTTTGAACCAAAGGTTCAAATTCAAACTCCATATGTGATTATTTAAATGCCAACATTTGATTTGACCTAATCAGCAGGCATAAGTTGCTCAAACATGCATGGAAATAGCATGAATGGATAGATTGTTTTTTTTGATAATTTTTCATATATAATTTATTTAATTCTAAGCTACGGTTGATTTTGTATGATTTTTCAAAATTTAAAGCATTTTCTGGAATTTCTAAACCTTTCCTGATTTATTTCAATTCAGACTTTACTACATCAGCACTGCGTCATCATGACGTTAGCAGGTCAATAGGGCGCGGTCCAGGTCAAACCAGACCCGTGGGATCCATTGGTCAGTCTCACAGTTAGTTAATTAACTAATTCAGGTTAGTTTAAGTGCTAAGCTAGGTTAGTTAGCAGGCCGGGGCCCACATGTCAGTGAGTGAGGGGGTTAATTAGCGGGGTCATGAGCGGCTAAGGACGTGCCACATCACCAGCCACCGGAGTTGGACTCCGACGACCTCACAGTGTGGCGGTGGCTCGGCGGAATCGCGCTGTGGGCGTCGGTTGGATGTGCCGAGGGCACCGGGCGATAGACCTTGCTCCCGCGCATCTAGCGGAAGTAGCAGCAGGTCACGGGGTCACCGGAATCGACGCCGACGACGAGCCGAGCGGCGGCCAGAGCTACGACGTAATCGGGTTGGAGCTAGGGGGCACGTGGGGAGAAGCTGGTGCTGGCTACGGGCTCCTAGAGACGCGTTGAGCGCGATGGTGTGCTCGGCTTCGAGCTACAACGGCTCCAGCCACGGCGGCGACGAGGCATGGCGGCGGCGAGCTTCGGCCGTGGTGGTCAGTGGGGCTAGATGAGGAAATCGACAGAGGGTAGAGAGGGTTTGGGAGCAGGAGCTCACAGTTAGTCGAACGGGAGGGTCAGCGAGCTCGGGGAGGCACCGGAGGCAGCAAATCGACGGCGACGATCTTCGGTGGCCGACGCGGGAAACGGCAGTGCAGGCGGCATCCAGGGGCTTCTGGCATCGGGCGGCTCAGTGAGGAGGAGGAGAGGGACTCGGCGGAGCTCGTGGGCAGCTCCAGGGGGCGAAGGAGAGGCGGTGGACATGGCAACAGCAAGCGGCGGCGACGGCAGCGTTCGGTGGCACCGCGGGGAGAGGCAGAGGAGGGACAGGAGGTCCAGCGAGAGAGGTGAGAGGTGCAGAGGGTCCGGTG
Organism: Triticum dicoccoides; assembly: GCF_002162155.2. Lineage (NCBI taxonomy): Eukaryota > Viridiplantae > Streptophyta > Magnoliopsida > Poales > Poaceae > Triticum > Triticum dicoccoides. The sequence goes on from NC_041388.1 coordinate 586,032,755, forward strand.
GGTGCATGGCGACGTCCTGGGCGTCGAGGCAGCGACGGGAAGTAGGAGGTGGCCAGGCGCATGGGTGCGCGTAGTGGGCACACGCCCCTCGTCCTTCTGGCGAGAGGAGGGAGACGACTGGCATCGGCCAGCTGGGCTGGGCCGGCTCCTGGGCCGCACAGGTAAGTGGCCCAGGTACTAACTCTCTCTCTCTCTGTGTGTGTTATTTAATTTGTTCTCTTTTTCTATTTTTGCTATTATGTTTTGGTTTAGTTCAAAGACCAAACCATTTACAAAATTCATGAAAATAATTGTGTGAACTAAATGGACTTATCCAAAGCTAAACAACAATTTCCAGAATTATTGAACATATATTTGTTATATAACAAATATAGATCCAATTCAAATATTTATTGGATTAATTCAAAGGACCAAAATAATTGTTTCTGAGATTCTAGAAATATTGGTTTGAATTTTATCCCTTGCTAATATTTCCAGAGATTAACAAAAACATTTTCTCCAATTCATTTGATGAGATTTAAATGTTGGTTAGTTTTAGAGGTCTTCTGAGGCTTTTGAAAATTCCTCAATTCAAATTTCATTTGAATTTAAACATGATGCTCACATGAAGGGCTAGCCTAGTGCATACCAGAACTAGGGATGTGACACCACCAAGAGACGCTCCAGTGCGTCCTTGTGAATGGCCTTCGGAAAACTTTATGGATCGAGCGGGAATTAAGGAAGAATTTAATGCATATTTGCGTAACGCTGATCTTGTGAGATTCGAGGAAGAAAAGTGCTGCCAGTACGACTATCTCACCAGTACCTTTGTGAGGAGGTTTGAATTTTCATCTTCACGTAATTCTCCAACTATCCTGTTTGATCTCTAAGAAAAATCTTATACTATGGATTTAGAGGATTTTACCACTGCCTGCAAACTTCCACAATGGGGTAGTGCTAGTGAACCCCGCAAATTTGAATTTAGAGATTTTCTTGCTAGCATAACTGTGGGGTAATCTAGAGATATAACACAAGCTACCTTAGGGAGCATTCACTTTCCTGCTATACATTATTTTGCTCTCTTCATAGGTAGGTGCATAAATGGTAAAGATGAAGCATGTCATATGTGTGTCCCTGACCTCAGTATTCTTAGGAGTGCTGTGTTAGGAGACAAATCCTATAATTTGGGAGCCATTGTTGCATGTAGGTTGCATAATAATAGATTTATGGAGATTTCTTCGGTGGAATTTATGCAACCCGCTTAGCTGATTTTCTCGGTGTGACCATACACGAGGATGATATTGAATTGCCTCCCGCTTACCTAGATTTTAATGCTATGGTTCACCACCAGTTTGTTGAGAGGAGTGAATCACCTCTCAAGTATCGACTAATCTTTGACAGACGGCGTGCTATCCGTATTACTCTCCCTGCTCCTGCCTTCTTTGATTATCAGGCAAAAGGAAGATATGTTATTACCAGAGAGGAGGCAGATTAGTACGAGAGGAGGCCTGAGGCCGCTCGTCGCCACGATGCAGCTCAGGAGGCGATAGCCGTTGCATCTCAGTACGACCCCAACTATTATTATGGATATCCGCCAGGCCAGCCGTGGCCATAGACCAACTTAGGCCAAAAGCCTAAGCTTGGGGGAGTACGTATTTCTCACCGACATTACATTTATGTTCACACACTCATTGCTAGATGTCGGTGCTCATACTTTTTCATTGTATCATCCATGCTAGTTTATTTCCTTTTTATGCTTTCTTCTTGTGTGTTTAATAAACCTTAAGAAAAACCAAAAAAATAGTTGTAGCTTTTAGCTAGTTTTAATTTCCATGCTTGTAGTAGTAATTAAAAAGAAAACCCAAAAAGATTTCATGTTCTTCTTTTTGCTTGTTGGGAGCTTTCCCGTGTAAATAGTTTTATTTCTTTTCTTTTCTTTGGGGGTCGATACGAGAAGACCATGATTAAATTGTTGAGGTGGCTCTTATATGCATAATTGTTGATATGACAAAAGAGCCCATATTGCCTTGTCTTCTCCTGTTTATTGAATGCTTGCAGATTCCAGCTTAGTCCAATGCACGCGCACTATTATTATTATTGACATCATTCAATCGTGCAAGTGAAAGGCAATTATGATGATATATGATGGACTGATTGAGATGAGAAAAGCTGGTATGAACTTGACCTCTTTTGTTTTTCTAAATATGATTAGTTCACCGTTCCTGATTCAGCCTATTATGAATAAACATGCTTGCAATGACAACAATAGATCATAGTTTCTTGTGCCATGCTTGATTAGCTAGGAGCTTATAATGGTTTACCTTGCGTGCCAACATGCTATTAAAATGGTTGTGATGTGGTATGATAGGGTGGTATCCTCCTCTGAATGATTTAAGTGACTTGACTTGGCACATGTTCACGCATGTAGTTGAAACAAAATCAACATAGCCTTCACGCTATTTATGTTCATGGTGGATTATATCCTACTCATGCTTGCATTCGGTGTTGATCAATTTTAATGCATGTTCATGACTGTTGTCGCTCTCTAGCTGGTCGCTTCCCAGTCTTTTGCTAGCCTTCACCTGTACTAAGCGGGAATACTGCTTGTGCATCTAACTCCATAAACCCCAAAGATATTCCATATGAGTCCACGATACCTACCTATATACAGTATCTACCTACCGTTCCAAGTAAATTTGTATGTGCCAAACTCTAAACCTTCAAATAAATATCCTGTTTTGTATACTAGAATAGCTCATGTATCAACTAGGGATGTCCGTATCTTCCATGTTAGGCGGGTTATTCTCAAGAGGAGTGGACTCCGCTCCTCACTCACGAGAAAATGGCTTGTCACCGGGATGCCCAGTCCCATGCTTTATGCAAACTATATCAAAATAATTGCAAACAAAACTCCCCCTGGGACTCTAGTTAGTTGGAGGCACTCGTTGTTTCGAGCAAGCCATGGTTGATGCTTGTTGGTGGAGGGGGAGTATAAACTTTACCATTTTGTTTGGGAACCACCTATAATGTGTGTAGCATGGAAGATATCACCATCTCTTGGTTGTTATGTTGACAATGAAAGTATACCGCTCAAAATATTATTCACCTCTATTTCAAAACCGAGCTCTGGCACCTCTACAAATCCCTGCTTCCCTCTGCGAAGGGCCTATCTATTTACTTTCATGTTGAGTCATCATCCTCTTACTAAAAACCACAAGTTGGAGAGCACCGCTGTCATTTGCATTCATTACTGTTAGTTTACATTGAGTATGACTTGACTGGATCTCTTTTACCATGAATTACAATGTCTAGTCAGTCCTTGATCTTTAAAGGTGCTCTGCATTTATGTTTTGCAGTCTCAGAAAGGGCTAGCGAGATACCATATTGTTATATCATATTATGATTGTTTTGAGAAAGTGTTGTCATCTGAGATTTATTATTATTGCTCGCTAGTTGATTATGCCGTTGATATGAGTAAACATGAGACCTATGCGTTATTGTGAATATGGTTAGTTCATAATCTTTGCTGAAAACTTGAATATTGGCTTTACATATTTACAACAACAAGAGCAAACAGAGTTTGTAAAAGTTTTTCTTTATCACTTTCAGTTTATCAACTGAATTGCTTGAGGACAAGCAAAGGTTTAAGCTTGGGGGAGTTGATACGTCTTCGTCGTATCTACTTTTCCAAACACTTTTGCCATTGTTTTGGACTCTAACTTGCATGATTTGAATGGAACTAACCTGGACTGACGCTGTTTTTTACCATGGTGTTATTTATGTGCAGAAACAAAAGTTCTCGGAATGACCTGAAACTTCACGGAACATCTTTTCGGAAATAATAAAAAATCCCTACAAAAGATGAAGACCAGGGAGCACACACCCTAGCCACGAGGGTGGGTGGCGCGCCCCCTACCTCGTGGGCCCCCTGGAGCTCCTCCAACCTCAACTCCAACTCTATACATTTGGTTTCGGGGAGAAAAAAATAGAGAAGAAGGATTCATCGCATTTTATGATACAAAGCTGCCGCCAAGCCCTAAAACCTCTCTGGAGGGCTGATCTGGAGTCCGTTCGGGGCTCCAGAGAGGGGAATCCGTCGCCATCGCCATCATCAACCATCCTCCATCACCAGCTCACCGCCGTGCGTGAGTAATTCCATCGTAGGCTTGCTGGACGGTGATGGGTTGGATGAGATTTATCATGTAATCGAGTTAGTTTTGTTAGGGTTTGATCCCTAGCATCCACTATGTTATGAGATTGATGTTGCTATGACTTTGCTATGCTTAATGCTTGTCACTAGGGCCCGAGTGCCATGATTTCAGATCTGAACCTATTATGTTTTCATCAATATATGAGAGTTCTTGATCCTACCTTGCAAGTCTATGGTCACCTATTATGTGTTATGATCCGTTAACCTCGAAGTGACAATAATCGGGATACTTACTGGTGATGACCGTAGTTTGAGGAGTTCATGTATTCACTATGTGTTAATGCTTTGGTCCGGTACTCTATTAGAAGGAGGCCTTAATATCTCTTAGTTTCCGCTAGACCCCGCTGCCACGGGAGGGTAGGACAAAAGATGTCATGCAATTTCTTTTCCATAAGCACGTATGACTATATTCGGAATACATGCCTACATTACATTGATGAATTGAAGCTAGTTCTGTGTCACCCTAGGTTATGACTGTTACATGATGAACCACATCCGGGATAATTCTCCATCACTGATCCATTGCCTACGAGCTTTCCATATATTGTTCTTCACTTATTTACTTTTCCTTTGCTATTGTTACAATCACTACAAAATACCAAAAACATTACTTTTACTATCATTACCTTTTGCTACCGTTATCATTGCTATCATATTACTTTGCTACTAAAGACTTTGCTGCAGATATTAAGTTTCCAGGTGTGGTTGAATTGACAACTTAGCTGCTAATACTTGAGAATATTCTTTAGCTCCCCTTGTGTCGAATCAATAAATTTGGGTTGAATACTCTACCCTCGAAAACTGTTGTGATCCCCTATACTTGTGGGTTATCAACGGGCACAAAAACAGTGTTTCAATGCTTACAAACAAGGCCTAGGGTCCGTACTTTCGCTAGTGCAATCTCTCAACAATGCTAACATAGTTGGATCGTATGATTATCCCTCAAAGTGTAACGAAGAATCACTCCCGAGTTCCTATTAGCATAGAACAAAATATAGAAATTGTTTGTAGGGTACAAAATCACCTCAAAGCTATTCTTTCTGTTTGATATATTCAAGATTTCGTACTAAAATAATACAAAGCTATTGTTTTTGTTCGATATATCCTAGAGTTCATACTAGAATAACACCAAGCAAATTCATATTCATAATACTCAATCCACACAAAGAACTACAAGAGTGCCCCAAGATTTCTACCGGAGAAACAAGGACAAGAACATGCATCAACCCCTATGCATAGATTTACCCAATGTCACCAAGGGAATCCGCAAGTTGAGTGGCAAAACATATATCAAGTGAATCAATATGATATCCCATTGTCACCATGAGTATTCAATTGCAAGACATATATCAAGTGTTCTCAAATCCATAAAAGTAATCAATCTGATAACCACGAAATCTCAAAGGGAAAAACTCAATTCATCACAACAAGATAGAGAGGGGAAAACACCATATGATCCGACTATATTAACGAAGCCCGCGATACATCAAGATCGTGACATCTCAAGAACACAAGAGAGAGAGATATTAAACACATAGGTACTAGTACAAACCCTCGGCCCCGAGGGTGGACTACTCCCTCCTCATCGTGGTGGCTGCCAGGATGATGAAGATGGCCACCGAAGATGATTGCCCCCTCTGGCAGGGTGTCGGAACAGGTCTAGATTGGTTTTCGGTGGCTACGGAGCCCTGCGGCGGCAAAACTTCTGATCTAGGTTAACCCTGAGGGTATCGAAATATTTGGGAATATATAGTGCAAGAAGGGGTATGGGAGGCCAGCGAGGTGGGCACGACCCACCTGGGCGCGTCAGGTGGGCCTGACACACCCTGGTGGGTTGTGCCCCCCTCAGGGCACCCCCCAGGTGCTGCTCTGGCCCAATGGGTTCCTTCTGGTCCATAGAAAATCCACAAAAAGTTTCGTGGTGTTTGGACTCCATTTGATATTGATTTTCTACGATGTAAAAAACAAGCAAAAAACAACAACTGGCACTGGGCACCGGGTCAATAGGTTAGTCCCAAAAAATGATATAAAGTTGCTATAAAATGATTGTAAAACATCCAATAATGATAATATATTGGCATGAATACTTCATAAATTGTAGATATGTTGGAGATGTATCACACCCAAAGAGTATTAAGGTGTGATCATGTTTTGCTTGTGAGAGATGTTTAGTCACGAGTCTGCCACATTCAGATCCGTATGTATTTTGCAAATTTCTATGTCTACAATTCTCTACATGGAGTTACTCCCGCTAATCGCTCCTACGCTCAATACGTATCTAGATTGAGACATAGAGTCATCTAGATCAGTGTCAAAGCTTGCATCGACGTAACTCTTTACAACGAACTCTTTATCACCTCCATAACCAAGAAACATTTCCTTATCCCTCTAAGGATAATTTTGACCGCTGTCCAGTGATTCACTCCTGGATCACTCTTGTACCTCCTTGCCAAACCCATGGAAAGGCACACAATAGGTCTGGTACACAGCATGGCATACTTTATAGAGCCTATGACTGAGGCATAGGGAATGACTTTCATTCTCTCTATATACTTTGTCGTGGTCGGGTTTTGAGTCTAACTCAACTTCACACCTTGTTACACAGGCAAGAATCCTTTCTTTGACTGGCCCATTTTGAACTTCTTCAAAAAATTGCCAAGTTATGTGCTTTGTGAAAGTCCTATCAAGCTTCTCGATCTATCCCTATAGATCTTTATGCCCAATATTTAAGTAGCTTGACTGAGGTTTTTCATTGAAAAAATCTTATTCAAGTATCCTTTTATTCTATCCAGAAATTCTATATCATTTCCGATCAACAATATGTCATCCACATATACTATCAGAAATGCTATAGAGCTCCCACTCACTTTCTTGTAAATACAGGCTTCACCAAAAGTCTGTATAAAACCATATGCTTTGATCACCTCATCAAAGCGTATATTCCAACTCCGAGATGCTTGCACCAGTCCATAAATGGATCGCTGTATCTTGCACACTTTGTTAGCACCTTTAGTATCGACAAAACCTTCTGGTTGCATCATATAAAACTCTTCTTTAAGAAATCCATTAAGAAATGCAGTTTTGACGTCCATTTGCCAGATTTCACAATCATAAAATGTGGCAGTTGCTAACATGATTCGGACAGACTTAAGCATCGCTATGGGTGAGAAAGTCTCATCATAGTGAACTCCTTGAACTTGTCAAAAACCTTTTGCGACAAGTCGACCTTTGTAGACAGTAACATTACCATCAGCGCCAGTCTTCTTCTTGGAGATCCATTTATTCTCTATGGCTCGCCGACCAACGGGAAAATAAACCAAAGTCCATACTTTGTTCTCATACATGGATCCTATCTCACATTTCATGGCCTTAAGCCATTTATCAGAATCTAGGCTCATCATTGCTTCTTCATAGTTCATAGGTTCGTCATGGTCTAGTAACACGACTTCCAGAACAGGATTACCATACCACTCTTGTGCGGAATGTGCTCTGGTTGACCTACGAGGTTCGGTAGTAACTTGATCTGAAGTTTCATGATCATTATCATGAGCTTCCTCTCTAGTTGGTGTAGGAATCACGGGAACAAATTTCTATGATGAGCTATTTTCTAATTCAAGAGAAGGTATAATTACCTCATCAAGTTCTAATTTCCTCCCACTCACTTCTTTCGAGAGAAACTCCTTCTCTAGAAAGGATCCATTCTTAGCAACAAAGATCTTGCCTTTGGATCTATGATAGAAGGTATACCCAACAATTTCTTTTGGGTATCTTATGAAGACACATTTCTCCGATTTGGGTTCGAGCTTATCAGGCTGAAGCTTTTTCACATGAGCATCGCAGTACCAAACTTTAAGAAACGATAGCTTAGGTTTATTGCCAAACAACAGTTCATATAGTGTCGTCTCAGTGAATTTAGACGGTGCCCTGTTTAACGTGAGTGCAGTTGTCTCTAATGCATAACCCTAAAACGATAGTGGTAAATCGGTAAGAGACATCATAAGTCGCACCATATCTAATAAAGTGCGGTTACGATGTTCGGACACACCATTACGCTGTGGTGTTCCAGGTGGCGTGCGTTGTGAAACTATTCCACATTGTTTTAAATGAAGGCCAAACTGTAACTCAAATATTTGCCTCTGCGATCAGATCGTAGAAACTTTATTTTCTTGTTATGATGATTCTCTACTTCACTCTGAAATTCTTTGAACTTTTCAAAATGTTTCAGACTTGTATTTCATCAAGTAGATATACCCATATCTGCTTAAATCATTTGTGAAGGTCAGAAAATAATGATACCCGCCGCGAGCCTCAACACTCATCAGACCGCATACATCGGTATGCATTATTTCCAATAAGTCATTAGCTCGCTCCATTGTTCCGAAGAACAAAGTTTTAGTCATCTTGCCCATAAGGCATGGTTCGCAAGTATCAAATGATTCATAATCAAGTGATTCCAAAAGCCCATCTGCATGGAGTTTCTTCATGCGCTTTACACCAATATGAACTAAATGACAGTGCCACAAATATGTTGCACTATCATAATCAACTTTGCATCTTTTGGCATCAATATTATGAATATGTGTATCACTACGATCGAGATTCAATAAACCATTTATGTTGGGTGTATGACCATAGAAGGTTTTATTCATGTAAACAGAACATCAATTATTCTCTTGACTTAAATGAATAACTGTATCGCAAGAAACATGATCCAATCATATTCATGCTCAACGCAAATACCAAATAACATTTACTTAGGTCCAACACTAATCCCAAAGGTAGTGGGAGTGTGCGATGGTGATCTTATCAACCTTGGAATCACTTCCAACACACATCGTCACCTCGCCCTTAACTAGTCTCTGTTCATTTTGCAACTCTTGTTTTGAGTTACTAATCTTAGCAATTGAACCGGTATCAAATACCCTGGGGTCACTACTAGGGAAAAGCCTAGCAGCAGCGCGGGTTTTAGGTACATTAGTAGCGCGGGGACCGGCGCTACAAATAAGGCGCTACAGCTAACACTTAGCAGCAGCGCGTGGGCGCCTGCGCTACTGGTATACAAGTGTAGCAGCAGCGCGCTTCGTGCAAGCTCTCTACTGCTAATAGCTCTAGCGTGCTTTGGCTGGACACGCTACTGCTACTGTCACGCTGCTGCTAACTTTCTCCACTCGCTACTGCTAATTTTAGTAGTTTTTGTTTTTTTTTCTGCATATTTGTTTTGTATTTGAACAGGCTTTATACAAGAATCTTTAGTAGATACAAATGTCATCATGATACACATACAAATGGCTGCGAGGCCACAAATGTAATCATAGCATATACATACAAATAGTCTCATCATAATCATCATCCAACACAAAGTGGTATCTCGTCATCATCTTGAAAATAGCGATACAAGTCTCGATTACTTGCAACTACATCGTCATCCATCTAAACAATGATATACGCGAGAAGAGCTATCACTTTGAGTGAGAGCGGAACTATGCAGTACATGAGTTCGTATCCCTCTCTCGCATTAGCGTGAACCTAAACTAACTACTGCCTGTCGCTCAGAAACTAGAAACCGGTACACCTGGGACAGGCTCTCCGGCCACTTGTCGTATATATACTCCTGGCATAGTACTTCTTCACCATCGATGATCAATGCACCTGCATCATCACATGAGTCGATGATATGCAACATATATAGTTGAGCAACAGAAAGAGACAAACTTGGCAAAAATAGAAGCAACATATCATAAGCATAAATAACAAAGTTGATCGTACCCAAAATGTCCTAACTAGAGTGATCGTTGCTAGTCGAGGAGGACGGTTTAATTACATCACAAATAAAGTTTCATCGTGCATAACTCAAAGTTTCGTCATACAGAAAGTATGGACTAAACGGACACATTGTCATATATCGACAATCACTCCAACATGTCGTGCCATCCATCTAAGTCAGGGAGATAGTCCCCGAGCCTAGTGAAATGCTATAGGTCGAGACGCTGAGAGGCTACCCATGTTCGGATGTCTTCCCGCAACATTTGTCCTTCTTCGTAGAACATCCCTGTTTTTCCGACGACCTCCTTCATGATGATTTGGGCAAGTTCGCGCTGGATGTGATAGAACTCGGCTTAAAGTCGATGATCCTCGATATCTCCTACGCTCTTTCCCCATTGCAGAATATGGGCATCACCGGATGTAGGTGACATGCGAAGGTTCTGGTGATCCCGTCTGTACTCCAGCATGTGGTGTAGGACAAGAATCCATCATTAAGAGAACCACTCGGTTGCTGGATGCAGCAGAAGTCGATCTTATGGCCGAAGGCGAGCCTGCCGCCCCTTCTCTTCTTGTCTGTGACCTCTCCACCCCATGCTCCATAGTAAAACATAGCACCATCGATAACATCGTTGATGTGTGTGTAATCCTTTTTGTGAATGTTCTTTGACGAGTCCAAGTAAAGAGCATGGGAGTATCGAGGGTAGAGGATGATGAGGACGGCGCGCCCGCCGCTGCACAAAATAAGTACACCTCAAATTAATTAGCCTCCACCATGCAAAGGAATGATTGAAATCGAAGGAAGGATATCTGCGCGGATGACTTACAGGGGATGATAAGGCACGAGAATCGCCTCCTTGTCCTTATTGGCCAGCATGAAATTGACGATGTATTCCCTCGCGTATTCACGGTGCTTTGCGCAGACTCCCAAGAAGCTCTCGTGCATGAAGTACGGGTCAATGACACATATATGAGGTATCTGCTCAACCCCGATGATGTTGTTCATGTGCAAGGCATAAAGGCGGACAAACGTAAAATCCAGCTTCTTCACGTGAAACATGTCGAATATGTAATCGAATCGAAGGAAGAACTTATCCGCGGGGAAGAAGTTGATGTATGGCAATTGCCGCGGAACGTTAACCACGTATCCTGGATCTTTCGACGCGATGAAGCCTTTCTCTATCCGCAGCACTTCGTCATGAAGACTCCTTATATCGCCGAATCTGGCCCTTAGCGCTGCTGTAGGTAGGATTAGTTGACCGGGGATATGCAATTTATCCGCACCGGTGATAGCTATACGGTCTTGAACCCGAGGCTGCTGAGGCGGCTGGATCATAGAATCAACTTTCTTGCCTTTCCTCACTCTCTTCCTAAGATTCTTTGCCGGAAGGTCGTCTATAATACGTTGAGCCTCCGGAGGCGGCAATTCAGGCACCGACTCATGACGCTCAAACCCTGAGTTGACGCCAGTATAGACATACTGTTGAGTGCCATCGTCATCCTCATCCTCATCCATGGCGATGTCATCAGTGACTAATGGAGCCTCTTCCTTACCCCGTCCGCTATCACCCAACCCGACACCCGACGCTAATTGGGTAGGTGGGGTGTTGATGTTCATACCTTGCTGAGGCTGCGTACTCATGGGTATGCTCCCGGCCGCCTCCAGACGAAGCAGACTCTTTGGCCACAACATGACCCACCCATTGCAACAATCACCAAGCCGCCGCAGGGTCTTGTCGTTATCCTCCTAGTACCAGAGGTGGAAAATTCTCATGGCCCGGTTTGACACTGGCCACAGAAACCTTGAAGACGTTCGGGGGGATCGGTCGGCTGTGGAACAATGGTTCCTTCGGCTTCATTATCGTAGCCTTCCCCACGTCCACCTCCTGGTCGCCGATGGTGTAAAATATGGTGCACGGGGTTTCGTCGGCCTGCAAAGAAAAGTCTGCGATGTGAGACATCCGAAAGGCAACAAAAACAGGAGATTATGCATTTATTGAAGGGGCCGGTGTGACAGATATTGTGAGGGCATCAAGCTTAGCCAAAGACGAAGCACCGCCAAGCACGTCCGGTGCGGGAGCAGGTGCAGGTGCTGGTGCAATGCTAGTCGAGCTGGTCCCCAAGAAGTCAGCAAGGGGAAAGTCCGCTGCATTTTTTTCTGGATTTTGCCTGGTCCAATTGAAAACGGCCAGAACCAAGGAAGTGGACATATCTACAACCATATGTTTTGCGGCAGCTACCGCTGTTGCGACTGTTTGAGATGATTTCTTCTCAACCTCAATCTCAACCTTCTTGTCAATGTTTTCTTCGGTTAACCTTCGTCTTTCCTTTCTCTCCTCCTTGGTCTCACTATAGTACTTCTTCCACGTGGTGCCATCTCTGACACCGTGCACGCGTCCATACGATGGTCGAGTATCCATCGGGAGTCGTTTCAATATGATTAACGCCCTGTTCAATGGAGTGTCCCACTTGGGCCTCGCCAATGCCTCAGACGGCGAGTCGCTTTCGGCCACAATCCTGTGCTGCTCTCTTTGCAAAAGGCACAAGGATCATTTACAAATATGACTAACATGCAGTCGAATTGATCAAAAATAAAAATTACCAGCAGTTTGATGAACTCCGTCGTGACCGCGTTCGTCTCGAAAACCTTCTTCACTGGGTCCCAACGGTGCCGGGCCCTGAGGACGTCACGCTCCCGCGGGACGATGAACTCCGCCAAGGGGTCTGGGATGCCCAGACTCGCGGCTTTCGCGTCCTCCTTGGCCCATTTGGACCTCTTCCCGCCATAACCACGGCTTCCGAGGTGGTGGCTCCCAATGTTCCTCTGTTGAAGCCCCTTCAAGTACTTAGACCTTTTTTTGGCAGCTTCGGCCTTGCAAGCCGCCTTGAATATTTGAAACTGCTCTTCCGTGATTGTTGGATTATCCTTTACAATCTCGGAGTTGGGTTCCTTCTTGTTGACGATCCTTGCTTTCACCCTTGTTTTCCAGGCGGCCAACGCGTCGCTAAACTTGGTCATGGCGTTTTTGTTTATCTTCCTCATTGCTGGGTCCTTATCTGGATCTTTATAATCCTTTTCATTCCGGCTCGAGAACAAGAATATCTGGTGAAACTTCTTTAGGAGGGAGGTCCTCATATTATCTATCTTCTGTAGTTTCTCATTGTTGATGGTGGAGATTGTCCGTACGATGCAACCTATTTGATTGTCGTAGCACGCGCGCGCTTCCTGGGGCACTTTTGGCTCAAAATTGTCGTCGTCCACCTCCGTGACCACCAGTCTAGTAGTCCCAAGCTTGTTAGGAAGATGTTGCCTCTTTGCTTTCGGTTCTACACCAGCTCCGCTAGTCTCGGCGCCCTTCTCAGTCTGAGCGCCAGTCTCGATGCCGGTCTCAGTCTCAGCGCCAGTCTCAGTCTCAGCGCCGGTCTCAGTCTCAGCGCTGGTCTCAGTCTTGTCGGCAAGGCTCAAAAATTCGTCTGCCGCCAGGTAGACGTCGTCGCAATCACCAGAACCCTGTCCTTCATCGTTGCTAGCCATGTTTCCTATGATTAATTCTAGTCAATTAATTCTAGACCTAATAAAATGAATAATGACATAAAAAGGCCTATTGTTTTGTAGGAACATTGACTCCTTCCCGGTAAGGCAAATCCCGGGCACTCGATATGTCCTAGTTTGTAGCACAAGTCATGCCGAAATTCACAAAAAAATTTGGCATGACCTTTGCTAAAAAGTGGACAAATCGAGAACCTGAATTTTGTCAGAATGGAAATGAATCAACATTCCGACAAAACATAGGCCACTCGGCTTCATTCCCTGGAAACAACAAAAAGCCACTTTGGCACAATCGAACCACTTCAATGTCTATTATGATCAATGAGCAAACACAATTGAGGATTTTTCATATATCATGACCACTTCAAATCTGCACCTCCTAGTGTTTGACACTTCAAGAAAATCTACAAAAATCTCATGCTCTCTGAAACTCAATTGAAATGCCAAATATTGATGGATGAACCCTAGAACTCAAATTATGAACCTAGAACTCAAATTATGTCCTAAATTTTTGTCCTAATAAAAATTCACTAAAAGTTAAGAACCTACTAGACTTGCAACACTAATAGAAATTTATATTTTTATATTGAATTTTTTCTCTAAACTAAATCCTACCACCCTAGTTAACATCTAGTTAAACCTTACTTTCCTAACATTTGTAATTAAACACTACAACCCTAACCCTACTGCCCTAGTTAAGCATATACAATTTTTTCCTACGTCGAGGGAGGCAGATGTGGCAAGGGAGGCAGGGGCGTCTCTGTAACCTAACTAAATTCTTTTCCTAACTAAATTAACCTAACTAAATTCTTTTCCTAACTAAATTAACCTAACTAATTTAGAGAGAGAGAGGAGGGGTGGGGGCTTACAGAGGAGAGCTCCGGTGGTGGCGCGGGAGGCAGGGGTGGCGAGGGTGGCAGGGGCGTCTCCGGTGACGGCGAGGAAGGATCTGGTGGCATTGACTGCGGCTCTGGTGGCGTTGATGAGGTCGCGCGGCTCCGATGGCATTGGGGGTGGCTCCGATGGCGTCAACGGCATGAGGCTCTGGTGGCTCCGGGGGCGTCGACATCGGCAGGAGATGGCAGCGGAGTGGGGCGACGGCGAATCGGGAAGACGACGGCAGGGTGGGTCAAGGGAATTGGGGGAGAAGTGGTGGCCGGGGGAAACTGTTTTTTGGTTAAGTCAAACTTAGCGGTAGCGCTTTTCGCGAAACGCGCTATAGATAAGTTTGCTATAGCGATTTTCACAAAATGCGCTATTGCTATAGCTATGTAATTTCCTTCATCTTTCTTATTTCCTTTTCTGTTTCTATAGCGGGGGTCTAGGAAACACACTGCAGCTACGTTAGCTATAGCGCCTCTTACGAACAAACGCTACTGCTACGCCTTTCTCCTTTTTTCGCTTTCTCATTTATTTTGCTCTACATTCTAGTTTTTCCTTTCTCCTTTTTCTATTTGTTTCTTTTTCATTTAATTTTCCATTTGTTTTTCATTTCATTTTATTTCCATTAGCAGTAGCGCTATCCGCGCGAAACGCGCTGCTACTTATGTCCTAGCGGTAGGGCGCTTCCCTCAAGACCGCTACTACTATGCGTAGCCTATCGTTTTAGCAATGGGAATATTAGTGGTAGCTCTTTTTCATGCGCACACGCTACTGCTACTATTGTATCTGTAGCGCAGTTTATGAACGTGCGCTACTGCTATTTAGCACTAGCGCCCATTTTTGACACGCACTACTGCTAAATATCTGTGTATAAGGTTTTCCCTAGTAGTGGGTTACTATGAACACTAGTAAAGTACACATCAATAACATGTACATCAAATATACCTTTGTTCACTTTACCATCCTTCTTATCCGCCAAGTATTTGGGGTAGTTCCGCTTCCAGTGACTATTCCCTTTGCAGTAGAAGCACTCAGTTTCAGGCTTAGGTCTAGCTTTGGTCTTCCTCACGGCAGTGGCAACTTGCTTGTCATTCTTCTTGAAGTTCCCTTTATTTTACTTTGCCATTTTCATGAAACTAGTGGTCTTGATAACCATCAACAGTTGATGCTACTTCTTGATTTCTACCTTTGCCGATTTCAGCATCGCGCGCTTGAGTATCATTTTCGTCATCCCTTGCATATTATAGTTCATCACGAAGTTCTAGTAACTTGGTGATAGTGACTAGAGAACTCTATCAATCACTATCTTATCTAAAAGATTAACTCCCACTTGATTCAAGCGATTGTAGTACCCAGATATTCTGAGCACATGGTCACTAGCTTAGCTATTCTCCTCCATCTTGTAGGCAAAGTACTTGTTAGATGTCTCATACCTCTTAACATGGGCATGAGTCTGAAATACCAATTTCAGCTCTTGGAACATCTCATATGCTCCGTGGCGTTCAAAACATTTTTGAAATCCTGGTTCTAAGTCGTAAAGCATGGCACACTAAACTATTAAGTAGCCATCACATCGAGCTTGTCAAACATTCATAATGTCTACATCAGCTCCTGCAACAGGTCTGTCACCTAGCGGTGCATCAAGGACACAATTCTTCTATGCAGCAATGAGGATAATCCTCAGATGATGGAACCAATCTGTATCATTGCTACTCTCATCTTTCAACTTAGTTTTCTCTAGGAACATGTTAAAAACATAAGGGAGCTACAACGCAAGCTATTGATCTACAACATAATTTGCAAATACTATTAGGACTAAGTTCATGATAAATTAATGTTCAATTAATCATATTACTTAAGAACTCCCATTTCGATTGACATCCCTCAAGTCATCTAAATGACACGTGATCCAAATCAACTAAACCATGTTCGATCATCATGTGAGATGGAGCAGTCTTCAATGGTGAACATCTCTATGTTGATCATATATACTATATGATTCACGTTCGACCTTTTGGTCTCTAGTGTTCCGAGGCCATGTCTATACATGGTAGGCTCCTCAAGTTTAACCCGAGTATTCCACATGTGCAAAACTGTCTTGCACTCGTTGTATGTGAACATAGAGCCTATCACACCCGATCATCACGTGGTGTCTTAGCACGACGAACTGTCGCAACCGTGCATACTCAGGGAGAACACTTATAGCTTGAAATTATAGTTAAAGGATCATCTTATAATGCTACCGATGTACTAAGCAAAATAGGATGTATAAAAGATAAACATCACATGCAATCAAAATATGTGACATGATCTGGCCATCATCTTGTGCCTTTGATCTCCATCTCCAAAGCACCGTCATGATCTCCATCATCACTGGCTTGACACCTTGATCTCCATCGTAGCGTCGTGGTCGTCTCGCCAACTATTGCTTCTACAACTGTCGACACATAGTGATAAAGTAAAGCAATTACATGGCGTTTGCATTTCATACAATAAAGAGACAACCATAAGGCTCCCGCCGGTTGCCAGTAAATTTTACAAAACAGGATCATCTCATACAATTATGTATATCACATCATGTCTTGACCATATCACATCATAACATGCCCTGTAAAAACAAGTTAGACGTCCTCTACTTTGTTGTTGCAAGTTTTACATGGCTGCTACAGGCTTCTAGTAAGAACCATTCTCACCTACGCATCAAAACCACAAAGGTGATTTATCAAGTTTGTTGTTTTAACCTTCAACTAGGACCAGCCGCAGTCAAATTCGATTCAACTAAAGTTGGAGAAATAGACACCTGCCAGCCAACTTTATGCAAAACTAGTTGCATGTCTGTTGGTGGAACCGGTCTCATGAACATGGTCATGTAAGGTTGGTCTGGGCCGCTTCATCCAACAATAGAGCCGAATTAAAATAAGACGTTGGTGGCAAGCAGTATGACAATCACTGCCCACAACTCTTTGTGTTCTACTCGTGCATATCATCTACGCATAGACCTGGCTCGGATGCCACTGTTGGGAAACGTAGCATGCAATTCCAAAAAATTCCTACGCTCACGCAAGATCTATCTAGGAGATGCATAGCAATGAGAGGGGGAGAGTGTGTCCACGTTCCCTCGTAGACCGAAAGCGGAAGCGTTTGACAACACAGTTGACGTAGTCGAACTTCTTCTCTTTCTGACCGATCAAGCACCAAACGTATGACACCTCCAAATTCTGCACACCTTCACGTCCCTCGAACTCTTGATCCATGAAAGTGTCGAGGGAGAGTTCCGTCAACACGACGGCATGGTGACACTGATGGTGAAGTGATCCACGTAGGGCTTCGCCTAAGCACTGCTACCTCTTGATCTTGCGTTGTTTTTTCCCTTGAAGAGGAAAGGGTGATGCAGCAAAGTAGCGTAAGTATTTCCCTTAGTTTTGAGAACCAAGGTATCAATCCAAAAGGAGACAATGCAACAAGCCATCGAATACCTACAGAAACAAACACCAACTTGCAACCAACACGACAAAGGGGTTGTCAATCCCTTCATGGTCATTCGCAAAGTGAGACCTGATAGAGATGGATAAACGGTAAAGTAATATTTTTGGTTTATGGAACGGAAAGTAAAGATTGCAAAGGAAAGTAAATAGGAAACTAGAATTGTAGATCGGAAACTTGTATGATGGAAAATAGACCCGGGGGCCATAAGTTTAACTAGAGGGTTCTCTCAAGATGAAATTATTACGGTGGGTGAACAAATTATTGCTGAGCAATTGATAGAAAAGCGCAAAGTTATGACGATATCTAAGGCAATCATCATGAATATAGGCATCATGTCCGTATCAAGTAGACCGAAACAATTCTGCATCTACTACTATTACTCCACACATCGCCCGACTCCTGCCTGCATCTAGAGTATAAAAGAATTCATAGGAGATTTATATAATATTCATAGATAAGTTGATCATAAATCCACAATTCATCGGATCTCGGCAAACACACCACAAAAGAGTATTACATCGAATGGATCTCCAAGAACATCGAGGAGAACATGGTATTGAGAATCAAAGAGAGAGAAGAAGCCATCAAGCTACTAACAATGGATCCGTAGGTCTATGGTAAACTACTCACGCTTCATCGGAGAGGCAATGGTGTTGATGTAGAGGCCCTCCGTGATCGATTCCCCCTCCGACAGGATGCCGGAAAAGGCCCCAAGATGGGATCTCACGGGTATAGAAGGTTGCGGCGGTGGAGAAGTGGTTTCGTGGCTCCCCTGGATGTCTTTGGGGTATAAGAGTATATATAGGAGGAAAATCTAGGTCAGGAGGTCGCTGAGGGGCCCACAAGGTAGGGGAGCATGCCCCACCCCCTGGGCGCGCCCTCCACCATTGTGGCCGCCTCGCGGCTCATCTAACTTGCACTCCAAGTCTCCCGGGTGTCTTCTGGTCCAAGAAAAATCATCACAAAAGTTTTACTCCGTTTGGACTCCGTTTGGTATTCCTTTTCTTTGAAACTCTAAAACAAGAAAAACAACAGAAACTGGCACTGGTCTCTAGGTTAACAGGTTAGTCCGAAAAATCATATAAAATAGTATATTAATGCATATAAAACATCCAAAACAGATAATATAATAGCATGGAACAATCAAAAATATAGATACGTTGGATATGTATCAAGCATCCCCAAGCTTAATTCCTGCTTGTCCTCGAGTAGGTAAATGATAAAAACAGATTTTTTTATGTGGAATGCCACCTAACATATTTATCCATGCAATTCTCTTAATTGTGGCATGAATGTTCAGATTCGTAAGATTCAAAACAAGAGTTTAATATTAACATAAAACAATAATACTTCAAGCATACTAATAAAATAATTATGTCTTCTCAAAATAACATGGCCAAAGAAAGCTTATCCCTACAAAATCATATAGTCTCGCTATGCTCCATCTTCATCACACAAAATATTCAAATCATGCACAACCCCGATGACAAGCCAAGCAATTGTTTCATATTTTTCACGTTCTCAAACCTTTTCAACTTTCACGCAATACATGAGCGTGAGCCATGGACATAACACTATAGGTGGAATAGACGGTGGTTGTGGAGAAGACATAAAGAAGGAGATAGTCTCACATAAACTAGGCGTATCAACGGCTATGGAGATGCCCATTAATAGATATCAATGTGAGTGAGTTGGGATTGCCATGCTGTCATAGCCCCAGTTCAGCCCTTGCTTGACTTTGCTTGTTCATCATGCCATCATGTTTAATTTCCAAAGAAACATGAAATGGGGATTGTTGAAACCCTAGCACCAAATGAAATTCAACCAGGTTCAATAAAAATATTTTCAATGATCCCAAATGCCCTTTAGAAAAGTTCATGATTTTAGTTAAAGGTGAAAACCTCTGCCAAAAATGATGAACATGTTTCTAGGCCATTCTGGATTTTTGATTTAAATCATAAAGTATTTGCATTTGGGCATTTAAATGCTATAAAATATTTTAAATGCTCAAATAATCATAAACTAAAATGTTTACTGTTGGATATATTCTAAGCAGTAGCCATAATTAGTTTTATGATTTTTGGAAATGCCCTGGCATTTTTAATAAAGCCCTGAAGTTACAGAAGAAATAGAAAACACAAATTCAAGAGAGAGCGATTTACCTGGCCTCACCTGCGCAGCCCACCTGGCCGGCCCAGCTAGCAGCCCAGCCAACTGGCCCAGCCCACTGGCCTCCTCCTGTCGTCTTCCTCCTTGCCAGGAGGACGGGCGCGTGCCCGACGCGCGCGCACCGCTGTGCGGCCACCTCCACCCTGCCTGGCTGCCCCCCCATCACCCTGGACCTCCCTCGTGATGCCACGCACCCCTGAACCTCTCTCGCTCTCTCCCCGAGCTCCTCTCCTCCTCTGGCTCCTTCGCACGCAACCACCGAGCGCCGTCGTCGCCGCCGACGAGCACAACTGCGGCCATCGCCTCTCCCTTGCCTCTCCGTGCTGTCCAGAGGCTCCGCCTCGACGCCATGGATCCCCAAGACGAAGCACACGCCCGCGGGACGCCCGAAGCGACGCCATCATCCTCATCCCCGCTGTCGGCCACCGGAGATCCCCCTCGCCGCCCCGCTCGCTCCGGTTCCGCCCCGACCTCACCGTCTGCTTCGCCGTGACTGTTGTGAGCTTTTTCCTCTCCTCCCCCTCTCCATTCTCGCTGCCGCACGCCATAGCAACCGCACCGAGCACACCCGCATCTGCCACCGCCTGAGCTCGCCGCCGACGTAGCTCCGGCCACGCAACGGCCTCGCCGTCCTATCCTCTGACCTCCCCGCACCTCGTAGGGTTTGTAGGAGTTAACCCCGAGCCTCCACGCGCACCGTAGCAACGGCTTCGAGTTTGCCCGAACTCCGGCCGTGCGTAGCGCTGACCCTAGGGGCGGGCTATGATGCGGTAGATACACCGTGGCCGGGTATGCCGGGCGCCCGTTTGGTGTCTCGGAACCCTGTACACATTGTTCGGGGCTGTATGTGGAAACCTCGGCCGGACTCCCTGCGGATGGAACCTGGATAGGCGATAAACCTGGACTAGAGACTTGAGTGTTTAGGTAGGCCGTGGCCAACACCCTCGTTGGGCTTCCGCTTGAAGGTTGTCGAGTACATGTCGTGTAAACGATGGTAAGTGGTGAGAGCGTGTATGAAGAAGTACACCCCTGCAGGGTTAACATCATCTATTCGAATAGCTGCGTCCGCGGTAAAGGACTACTTGGTCGCCTATACAGTTCATAGACAAGTGAAAGTGGATACTCTAAAATGTGCAAGATAAGCGTGAGTGCTATGGATGGCGTTCTTGTAGGGAGACGGGAGCGGATCCATAGTGGTGTATTGATATGGTGAATATGTGGACTCGTGTGCGCCACGTCAAAAGAGTTACTTGCAGTCGTAGTTTAAGATAGCCACCGAGTCAAAGCTGGCTTGCTGCAGTTAAACTCCACCACCCCCTTTGTTGATGCCGATGCATATGTAGCTAGTTTTGATGTAAGTCTTGCTGACTACTTTTGTACTCATGTTTGCTTAATTTATGTTTTGCAGAGAGACTTCAGTCTCGCTAGTAGTTCCGCGTGGACTTCGACATTTAGCTTGATGCCTCAGCTACGATCTTGTGCCCTCGGCAGGATCTGGTAGATAGTCCGGCTTCTTAGCCTTTTTCATTGTAGATGTCTGTACTCAGACATGTTAAGCTTCCACATGTGCTTTGATCTGTATGCTATGATTGTTGGGTCATGAGACCCATGTTTGTAATATCTCGCTCCTCGGAGTCTAATGAATAAATACTGGAGTCGTAGAGTTATGTTGTGATGTCATGTTGTATTTACACATATCGAGCATAATGTGTGTATGATTGAAATGCTTGCTATGTGTGGGATCCGACAATCTAGTTGTTTATCCTTGGCAGCCTCTCTTATGGGGAAATGTAGTATGGTGCCTCCTTGAGCCATAGTAGTCCGCTACATCCCGGTTCACCGGACTCCTGCTAGCCCAGCACTACTGCTCAGGACACTTGACTGGCCGGCATGTGTTTCACTTCGTTCCTACGTCTGTCCCTTCGGGGAAATGTCATGCGGTAACATCCGGAGTCCTGCCTAGCCTGCTACAGCCCGGTTCACCGGAGTCCTGTTAGCCCAGTGCTACAGCCCGGATTCACACGCTGCTGATCGACATGCTCGAGGTTGATTCATGTATGCCTGTCCCCATAGGTTAGTGCCGCTTTGGGTTCACGACTAGCCATGTCGGCCCGGGTTCTCTGTCATATGGATGCTAGCAACACTATCATATACGTGAGCCAAAAGGCGCAAACGGTCCCGGGCCATGGTAAGGTGACACCCGTGGGAATACCGTGCGTGAGGCCGTAAAGTGATATGAGGTGTTACCGGCTAGATCGATGTGACTTGGAATCGGGGTCCTGACAGCGTTGGTATCAGAGCCTGACTGTCTCACTACTAGGAAAAGGCCTACTAATGGCGCACCGGTTTTGCCTACTAATGGCGCATCACTGGTGCGCCATTAGTATCATGCCACTAGTATTTTTACGAATGGCGCACCACTGGTGCGCCATTAGTATCTGGTATACTAATGGTGCACCACACAGTGCGCCATTAGTATATAACACCATGCGCCATTAGTATCTGGTATACTAATGGCGCACCACCCAGTGCGCCATTAGTATATAACACCATGCGCCATTAGTATGCCTCCCATGGCCATATTTAACCATGTGCTTTGGCACACTAATGGCGCACTGCGGATGGATACGCCATTAGTATACTTGGCATACTAATGGCGCACTCTTTAGTGATGCGCCATTAGTATGAATATTATGGTTTTTTTTACTTTTCTGATTTTTGCACAGGTTACAAAATATATTATTTGACAGAATATAGACAGTAGCACACGGTAACAGCAGATTCATCGAATACAATAGAAGATTAGTCTCCGAATACAATTCATCATATTAGTCTCCGAATTCAAAAGACCAAACAAAGATAAAACATTACAAGTCTCGATACCGCGAGTATCGAGTTTGTCGGAAGTAATACTAATCCTAACAAGTCCTACTAATCATCATCATACAACTTCTACTCGTTATTCATAACAAGTTATACGATCATCATCTTGATAGTCATCGAACCAACCCTACTTAATTGTTCTTAGCACATGATCATCAGTATTAGGTAGGACCTAAATACTCTATTTAAGCTAAAATAGCATAAAACAATATAGACCCTGACTCTCCATTATGGAGAATGGAGAACATCCTGTCTCCAATTCTTGCGCTTCGCTTCCTTTTGCTTCTAAGAAGCTCCTTATGACTGTCCATACATTATTTCCATCCTTTGATTTTCATGTCTCCACTTCTTTTAGAAATCTCGTATGGATAGTTGAGATTCGTAGGACGACCTGGCTGTATGTTCAAAACATTAACACTACCTTTCTGATACATCATATGAGGCACACAATTCTCTGGGATTATCTGTTGAAAAACATAGTAATAACTTCATAGTTAGCAATGATGTACTAGTTTTAGAAGTATGCAAAAGATGCACGGATGTCGTAATAGTAAAAATCTTACCAGGGTATCTCCATGGTAGTTACCGTAGTTGAACACATGCACTAGTGGCACGTATTTACCATAATGTTGAGGATTTTGATTGTGGATAATGTAATTCTCAATGTCAGTACAAAATCCGACCAGATGATTTTTCTCCTTGTAAGTTGTTAATTCGGAGCCATCGGTGTAGTGGGTTTTGTCTAAAATCTCCCGCACATTCTTTGAACAATAAAAATAAGCTGTCAATGGAAATAAGATGTCAACTATTTTTAAATAAACAATATAAATTAGCTAATAACTATGTTTGAGAAACTCACATAGCGGTAGAACTGGAGGCGTATCAACAAGGACCCAAATGTCCATATTGTCTTGGTTGATGTCAGGATTACCAAGATCCATGGTGATAAGCATACCCTCATCAAAACCATACATCTTGCAAAATGCTTCCCAATTTTTTAACCAAAATGGGTTACGCTCTCAGAATTATATAGATTTACTTCAAAGTCCACATCGTGATGAGTCCTTAGGTGAATTTTCTTTGTTTCAAAAATTTCATGGTTTTCAAAATCCATCCTCTCCAAGACATAGCGTCTTGCATGGCATGGGATAAGCTATACTCGAATTGTAAAAGATGAAAATTACACGTTGAAATAGTTGAAGTCATGCTTAATTATGAAAATAACACTTGTCGTCGTTGTGTACCATTTCAACTTCGAAGGTCTCCTCGAGCTTAATGCTGAAGCGCCAATCATCGTCCAGGTGAGGCATGTCGCACAGACCTCGATCGTCGTGGCACCACTCGCACTCCGCCGGGAGACTTTCGTCGTCCGATGATGATGACGACATATCCTACATTCATAATTCAAAACTACATCATTTAGGGTTTGTCGACACCGAGGCATCCTAAAGGCTAAGCTTTTATCATTTAGGGTTTGTCGACACCGAGGCACCCTAAAAGCCTAAGCTTTCATAATTTAGGTTCTTATCGACACCGAGGCACCCTAAAAGCCAAGGTTTTATCATTTAGGGTTTGTCGACGTCGAGGAACCCTAAAAGCCTAAGCTTTCATCATTTAGGTTTTGTCGACGCCGAGGCACCCTAAAAGCCTAAGCATACATCATTTAGGTTCTCATTGACACCAAGGCACCCTATAGAAGCCAAGTTAAGTTTTCATCATTTAGGGTTTATCGATGCCGAGGCACCCTAGGTTGGGCCTAATCACTTGGCACTAATCACTTGGCTCTATTGCCACCTATGTTGGGTTTATCATCTAGGGTTTAGGTCCTAATCACTTGGCTCTATTGCCACTTGTGGTTTAATGCAGCAAGAATGGCGGGGTAATTGATCCTACTTAACTAAGTACTAAGATACCCTGGCCCATGCATTAGTCGCAAGTACCCCATATGTCCTATTTTTAGCAAAGTCATGCTAAAATTCACGGAAAATTTCAGCATGACCTTTGCTGAAAATAGGACATATGGAGTACCCGAATTTGTTGGAATGGAAGTTAATCGACATTCCGGCAAACTCAAGGGCCTCTCGGGGTACCTGCAAATTCATCACGACACAATGGTCGGAGACAAAACCCAGCAACTTTACAAGTCTTTCACAGATTTGTTTGCAAGTTCTGATATGTAATAAAGATGAGCCTCCAATGCTGATTTGTTTGCCTCAAGACAAGATGAACCTCCAATGCAACAAGTAATAAAAATTTTGCAAGTTCTGATATGTTTGCAAGATGAACCTCCAATGCAACAGTCTTAGACATTAGGACACTACAATGATCTACAACCTTATGTAAAGTGCCAACTCCACAGATTTCTTTTTCACAGCTTTTATATTATTTCTAGAAGCAACACAACAGGGTTAAACACCAGAATCTTGAGTCTAATTAAACCCTAAAATAAACATTTCTCTTTCCCCTCCCCCCTCCTATCCCTCTGTCTCTCTTTCCCAGCTCCAACCCCAAACATAAATTAAGTTAGCCATGGTTTAAACACCAGCTCATTCATTCTCACCTCTGGTCCAGGTGCTCTCCTCCTCCTCGTGCCTCTATCCTCTCCCTCAGCCCAGGAACACCTGCACATTCACAGCAAAAAGCAACAGCTTGTTCAGAAACTTCTTTTTTACTGTGTTATTCCAACTAGGAAAAAAAACTTTGCTTCAAAAGCAAATAAGAGCAGGAGTGCAAGCATCTAATGCTTGCTGCTCTTCTTCTTGCCACTTGCAGCACTGCAACTTGCCTCCTGATCCTCCTAATGCACCATCACAAAATTAAGTTCGGGTTACCTGAGAGGAGAGGAGGAAGAGAGGAGAAGAGAGGCAGAGGGAGGAGGAAGAGAGGAGAAGAGAGGCAGAGGGAGGAGGGTTACCTGACCACGATGAGGAGGCACGGGGGCGGCGGTGGCGTGGGGGCGGCGCGGAGATGGAGGCGCGGGGGCGACGGCGGCGTGGGGGCGGCGACGGAGACGGAGGCACGGGGGCGGCGGCGGCGTGGGTCGGGGCATCGAGGGGAATTAGCTAGGGGGCGAGGGAGAGGGACGAAGGGGATCTGGCGAGAGGGAGGGAATTAGCTAGGGGGGAATCTTACTAATGGCGCACCTACGGTCGGTGCGCCATTAGTAATCTTTTTTTACATAGCAATGGCGCACCAGGCAGAGGTGCGCCATTAGTAATATTTTTTTACATAGCAATGGCGCACCAGGCAGAGGTGCGCCATTAGTAATCTTTTTTTATATATATAGCAATGGCGCACCAGCCAAAGGTGCGCCATAAGTAATTTTTTTTGTTGCATGCAATAATTTTTTAGAAAATGAATATGAATGTGAAACAGTAATTTTTTTTTGTAAAAATAGTAGTAATTGTTGTTTAACAACAATTGTAGTCTACACTTTTTTATTATTATTTTTTAAAAAATGAAGAGGGGAGAGGAGGCGCGGGTGGGATCGAGATCGAGATGGAGGGGGAATCGAGATCGAGATGGAGGGGGATCGAGATCGAGTGTCCTCATGAATATTCAATATTTTATCATATTGAATATGAAAAAACATCATCAAATTTGAAAAAATATTCATGAATTCAAAAAGCGCCCATGAAATTTAAAAATATTCATGATATCAAAAAGTGCCCATGAAATACAACCAAGAAATGAAGACTACGATTTAAATACAGTCGATCTTAGCTAGCTATCTGTTCATAATCTTCTTGCCCTTCTTTTTCGCAAATGGAGTTCTTCTGTGGAACGGACGTCCTTTAGGTAGGGTGGTCCTGCTTCTTCTTGTGGTGTATGCTGCTACTTCATCGTCGTCGTCATGTTCGACCTTCGGGGCGCCGTACTTGTTGAAGTCTTGCTCATTGGCTACTCCATCCATTCCGATGATCTTCCTTTTTCCTCTCCTCACGACAACACGACTGGGCTTTGACGGGTCGGTAATGAAGAAGCATTGGTCCACTTGGGAAGCCAGTACCCATGGCTCATTTTTCGCGATGACGTTTGCGCCGGCGGTCTTGGATTTGGCATCGGGTATAACCATGGTGGTGAAATACCAGTCTTCTTTTAGGACGCTCTTGGCCCATCTGACACGAAACATCGGGACCTTCTCTCCAGTGTAGCTCAGCTCCCAGATCTCCTCGATCCTTCCGTAGTATCTGTCCTTGTCGTTACCGGTGTAGGATTCCGTCGTTACCCCAGAGTTCTGATAACCATCGCTCTTCATGTCCTTGTCCTTGGTGTAGAATGTGTAGCCGTTGATATCGTACGCCTCATAGGTCATCAAGTTGTGCTCGGCGCCATGTGACAAGGCGAATATGAGTTGTTCTTCCGCGGAAGAATCCTCATGTAAAGGGTACAACAGAAGCTTCTGCTTGAACCAACACGTGAAACATGAGTTGTGCTCTGATTATATCTCCGTCCGTCCTCTGTTGGCCTCGGTCATTGTACGTCTTCTCATTAAAGGTTTTGTGCTCTACCACCCAAGGATCGACCATGTCTATGTGTTGTAGCACGACTAGGTTTGCTCTTTCAAAGTCAGCGAGTCGACCCTCGAAGTTTACATGCATTTCGCGGCGACCCTCACGGTGACCCCATCCAGCAAGCCTGCCGAGGTGCCTGTTGACGGGCAGACCAACAGAGTTCTCGATGCCTAGATAATTCGTGCAGTAGGAGATGCACTCTTCGGTCAGAAAGCCCCTGGCTATACTTCCCTCTGGACGTGACATGTTGCGAACGTATCCTTTGATGACACCATTCATCCTTTCGAACGGCATCATGCTGTGCAGGAACGTCGTCCCGAGTTGGATGATATCCTCCACGATATGGACCAGCAGATGCACCATAACGTCGAAGAATGCGGGCGGGAAGTACATCTCAAGCTCGCATAGTATCACCACGATCTCTTCCTGTAGCCTTCTGAGTTGCCTCACGCCAACCGACTTCCAAGAGATGACGTCAAAAAGTTGCATAGGCCAAATAGCGTTTCACAGACGTGCGCGTCCATGATCCCACGGATTGCAACTGGAAGTATCTGCGTCATCAACACGTGACAGTCGTGAGACTTCATCCCGCTGAACTTCTGCTTCGGTGGGTCTCAATATCTGCTTATCTTCCCCGCGTAATCGTAAGGAAGTTTTACTCCTACGAGGCAGGTGAAAAACTGCTCGATCTCCTCCTGACTTAGAGTGAAGCACGCGGGAGGGTAGTCATTTCTGGTCTTCTTGGCCTTTTTTCCTTTGCGATGACTTTCTATGTCCTGCTTCGCCTCATCATCATCATCATCATCATTAGCGTGAAGCTCCTGCCTGATGCCCATTGATTTCAAGTCTGCCCTTGCTTTCGGCCCATCTTTGGTCCTCTCTGGCATGTTGACCAGGGTACCAAGCAGACTCTCGCACACGTTCTTTGTGATATGCATGGCATCAAGGCTGTGAGGCACACGGTGGATCTTCCAGTACGGCAAGTCCCAGAAAATAGACCTTGTTTTCCATAGCTTCAGCAGCAGCTCTGGCGCCTTTCGCTTCTTTCCCGGCTCTGGCGCCTTTTGCTTCTTTCCTGGCAGTGGGCAATCTTTCCAATTTTTCAACAGCCCGTCTATTTCCTCGCCGCTCCTCGTACGCGGGCGTCTTCGGAGTTCGGTTTCACCATCAAACAGATCCTTGCGTTTCCTCCATGGGTCATCGTTGCGAAGCCACCTTCGATGTCCCATGAACACAGTTTTCAAAGACCCAGGATCTCTATCTAGCTGGCGATACGTTGTGTCATCCATGCACCTGACGCATCCAGAAAATCCGTGGACCACCTGCCCCGCGAGATATCTGTAACCGAGATAGTCGTGCACCGTCGTGAGCAGTGCGGCTCTCATAGGGAAATATTCTTTCTCTATGGCATCCCACGTATTGGCTGGCGTTTTCCACAGCGTGTCTAGCTCCTCTTTCAGTAGCCCCGGATACAGATTGATGTCGTTCCCTGGTTGTTTCGGCCCTTCAATTAGCATACTCATGTGAATGTACTTCCTCTTCATGCACAACTAGGGGGGAAGGTTGTACATCCACACAAACACAGGCCAGGTGCTATGTGTGCTTCTCTGTCTGCCAAACGGAAAGACTCCATCGGTGCTCGCGCCCAGCACGATGTTCCTTGGATCCTTCCCAAATTCTGGGTGCTCAAAGTTCAACGCTTGCCACTGGCTCCCATCCTTAGGGTGACTCAGCATCTTGTCTTTTTTATTTATCTCTGGATCATTTGCGTCATCTTCTTGCTTCTTCTCCTTCCTATCCACGTGCCAACGCAGGAGCTTTGCTACCTTAGGGTCCGCGAAATACCGCTGCAGACAAGGAGTGATCGGAAAGTACCACACCACTTTTCGAGGAGCTTTCTTCCTCTTATTGTATCGAATGACGCCGCACACCGGACATATGGTAGACTCCGCATGCTCGCCTCGATAAATGATGCAATTGTTCATGCACACATGGTATTTCACGTGCGGTAAATCCAAAGGACACACGACTTTCTTCGCCTCCTCGAAACTGGTCGGGCACTTGTTCCCCTTGGGAAGACGTTCGTGCCAGAATGACATGTTCTCGTCGAAGCATGCGTCGGTCATTTTGTGTTTTACCTTCATATCCAAAGCCATGAGCATTACTTTCAGGCGGGTATCCTCAGGTCTGCATCCTTCATATAATGGAGTAACCGTGTCTATCTCCAGTTGATCTAGCTTGGCTTTCTCTCGGGCGGCAGCTCTTGCATTATCCGTCTGCTTGAGAAGCAGCTCTTGAATATGAGGGTCCTGCACCCAGCCCATCGATGGTCCATCATCGTCTACTCCTCCGGCATCTAGATCTTCATGATCATGCCCTCCGTCTGCTCCGGCATCTTCCTCATCATCATGTCCGGCATCTTCTACATGATGACTATGTACAACATCATCATCGTGATCATGTCCTAGAGATTCTTCGTCTTCTCGCCCGCCCGAGCCGCGGTGGTTGTCTTGCTGCCCTTCCTCATTTCTTGCCCGTCCCCCATGGACGACTTCATAGTCATCTTCATCACCTTGCCACTGATAGCCATCCATGAAACCACGCAAGAGCAGGTGGTCCCGCACCTGCCCGGAATCCGGGTCCGCAATAAGGCTCTTCAGCTTGCATCTTCGACACGGACATCTTATCTCCGTCTCGTTCTTTTGAAGCATCTCGGCCTTCGCAGAGCTCAAAAACCTATTCATGATGCCTTCGGTCATTGTGCGGACCATGGTCGCCTGCGGGGTTGAGCAAAACGATATTTTAGAACCAAGAAAAAATTTGGCATGACTTTCCCTAAAAATAGGACCAAAAAGAATGCATAGTGCCAAAATTCTCGCCGAAACGGAAATGAATCAACATTCCGGCAAAATATTGGCAACTATCGCATTTCAAATACCGGTACCTGCAAACACAAACATATATGCAACACCACAAACATATGCAACACCACAAACATACATAGATCTAGCTAGCCACAAAAAGTGCATGTGCACGTTGTTGGAGCGAGCTAGGGAGAAAAAAAGTAGATCTACAACATGAAGATAGCTTTCCCCTTACTTACCTATCAAAAAAAGGTAATTTCAACACTTAATTTTGATGAATCTATGGTGCAAATGAGGTGAGGAGGAGGAGGTAGCTGACAAGCTTAGAGAAGGAGGTGGGGGGAATGAAGTGGGGAAAGTGAGTGTGTAGGTGTGGCTGTCCAAAAATATCTAGCTGGTCCCAGGTTACTAATGGCGCACCACAGAGACATGCGCCATTAGTAACCCAACATACTAATGGCGCACCACACAGACATGCGCCATTATTAGTTTTGAAAAAAAGTAAAAAAAAATTTATACTAATGGCGCACCGTGGCACAGTGCGCCATTACTAGTTTAAACTAGTAATGGTGCACTATGCAACGGTGCGCCATTAGTAGTTTTGCAAAAAAGTAAAAAAAAATACAGTAGTGGCGCACTCTATGGCTGGTGCGCCATTAGTAGTTCTAACTACTAATGGCGCACTCTGCCCGGATGCGCCATTAGTATGTTTGAAAAATGAAAAAAAACATTTTGTTACTAGTGGCGCACCGTGTGCCTGGTGCGCCATTAGTGTCTTCCACACTAATGGCGCACCAACAG
Source organism: Triticum dicoccoides (assembly GCF_002162155.2). NCBI lineage: Eukaryota > Viridiplantae > Streptophyta > Magnoliopsida > Poales > Poaceae > Triticum > Triticum dicoccoides. Next base: position 586,063,853 of record NC_041388.1, read on the forward strand.
ATGGTGCGCCATTAGTATATAGTAATGGCGCACCACATGTCTGGTGCGCCATTAGTGTGATTTCCATCTATAGACCTTTTCCTAGTAGTGTCTGTAGGATTACCAAGCCAAACTGGTCGAAATTGTGTCTAGAAATGCTTTAGTTATATAAGGGAATTGATTGTGGAAGGGAACGTAAGGCTCTTTTTACTCCTTTACCTTATGCCCTTCTGATCTGAGTCATCCTCTTCCTTTCTATGGGGTTTAAGAACTAGGCCTTCTCATCTATCTATCAGGATGACGAGTTACTATGATAGAGACTTATAGGATTGTTGGTTCCAGGCCTCAACTCAGTTTCTACTACTTTTAATATGTTGTCGGCTGAACCAGAACCTTAATATGATGTCGGCAAATCCTTGTGAATGTCTCAAATCTTTTTCTGAGCATTTACAGCCGTTGTGTTGTTCGAGTCATCCCAGGTCTCTACATAGTCTGATGCATTTGCAAATCCTTTCTTTCCATTCCTGATGTCCTTTTGGTCCAGATTAAGCACACTACATGGTCTGTGAGGTACTCCGTTGCCTCGGTGTATATGTTGGAGCTACTATTATGACCCTAGGTGTCTTATGAAACCATCTAGTAATCTAGCCATGTTTTGTGTTCCTAGTGTGATGAATCTGTCCATCATTCTCGAAAGCATCCCGTGATGCCACTTAGTAGTAGGCATTCTACTCCTGGGTTTTGAACCCGAGATTCACCCTACTTACCTCGTGTTGATAGTGTTGCTCGTACCTTAGGATGTTAGTAACCTTTGCATTAGTCCTCGATGTCCGTGGTAGTTCCTTCTTCCAAACACTACGAACCGCCTATGGCAGAAGTTCTTTGAACCAAAAGATCACAACAAGAGTGCTCTTGAGGAGTTCTTCATCCTGCATTGTGAATCTGCCAGTCCTACCTTTCTGCATGGATTATCTGGAAGAAATGTGTTGAGCTTTGTTCAACATACTAATCTATGCATCCACAACTCAGAAAGTGCTATGTTCCTTTGAGTTGTCCCTCTTCGGTTGGATTCCGACCCTCGTGTATCAGTTGATAGTCAAGAGTATGTCGTGCATTTGTGCTCATCGATGCCTATTATTCTTGTGGTCCGTCAAGCCATTCTATTCCGGAATGACTAGGAGAAACAAACTCCAGTACCTCATCCATCTTTGGGATTGGGTCAAAGCAGTTGTATTCCGCAGATAAAGAATGCCAATCCAGCTTTTGTTCTGTTCTACCTTGGAGTGTTGCCTCCTTATGTCAGGATCGTCATGAGAATTGCACCGCCTCTTATGAACTCTGGATATAGTGATACTTCTCACCATCATTATTCATTCCTCGGTTCCGTGTTATTGTAACCGGAACACCGACAAGTGAGTCATGATGTGTGAAATCAATACTCCTAGCAACTCCGTTGCTTGGTAGTTAATGGACAATATTCTCATTCTTAGCGTGTTGGTTATTAAATCATCATCCTAAGATTGATCGTGCTATCTAGTCCTTATTTCTGGTGCACTCCTTGATCAATGAGTTAGGATTATGTCAATCCCTCACTCTTTTGATCATATCATCTTTCCCTGAAAAGCAAGGTTGTTCTCGAGCTTAGTAACATATCGGTGGTTCGTGATTTTCCGAAGATCTTCTCGGAAGTATTACCTGGTTGTCACCTGACCGCTATGTTGAGTTCGTGATCAAGTTGGTTTTCTTATAAATCACCCCTTCTCCGAGAATCTATGTTGGATATCGCTGAGCTAGTTGGTTGAGCTAGACAACAACTTGGAGGGTTGGAAGGTAGAAGCTTTGCTTAACTTAGTTCATCTCTAAGGGATATCTTCTTTGTGTGTGTGTGTGTGTGTTGAAGAAAGATGATATCTCCATTGTCGTGATCAGTTGTTGGATCTATTGCCTTGTGAAAACTTTGACTTGAGTGTGGGCTATCGTCAAGTCAAATCAGAACCAATGATGTTCGTAATGTTGTCTTACTCGTGGTTGATCCCTCGAGCATACACCATTACATCTTTTGGTCTGACCAATGCTATCACCGTGTTCACATGATGGTGGAAGTCCAGTGGTATGGAAATTCCGACGAGTCACTATTGAGCCCATCAGCAGCATTTTGTCTCCCCCATGATTCATGTTGAACATTATACTAGTGTAGGAAACTTTTATAAGCATTATCTTCATGTCCCGTTCATGAAGTATATGTTCGGATGAAAGAAGTGACTTCCTCTAATTCATGTGTATTTGATGCAAGTTGCCGCCGTGGATTCGAGAAAGATTGTTTTTGTTTCCTCTGGAATCTTCCCAAGTTAGTCACGCATATGTGCGAAGTACTCTATGGTTTGATAGGTTGGCGGCCTCCATTCTATATGTGTTTCCTAGCACACCAAGCCACTGATTGATTTGTTCAAGGAGAATAAGTTCCTTCTTAAGAATCATGACTTATGTTAGGACTTCATTATCCTCGATGACGGTTCCCCAACCTGAACTTGGTAGTATTTTATTATAAGACTACCACGTGGTCACGCTTGTCTCGGACAACGTGTTCACCTGTTTGTAGCAAAACCAGCTCATATTTTGGAGCTTACTACCGTGGTCCATTTCCCGAGAATCTCGCAACGTCGTTTCGTCGATTTGTGTTGCAAACTATCATTTTTCTTTCTAGACTCGATGAGTCTGGAATATCCTGACACCAACCAGATCTGAATCTCAAGCAGATATGATGGTTGGAATGTTTTCCCAAGAACTATAATATTGGTCTTTGTGTAACCTGGTAAAGTGGATGTCGTGGCTGACACACCCAGTCGGAAGACCTAATATTGTAGTATCTTGATTGAAGAAGTTGGCCACCTCCCGCTAAGGATTTCATAGGATTTACTCCAGAAGTTGTTCCTTATGGATCCTTTGTATTCCAAAGTCCGACCACTACTTGATGGCTATGTTGATGCTTTAAAGCATGACCATGGTAACCAGTACATCAAGGAGAACATTAGAAGCGGAGTGCTAAATGTCTCTTGGTCGATCATCTAGATTTCGTTCCCTTGGCCTCGCCAAGGTGAAATCTGAGAAAGGGTTGTCTTTCCATGCATCTGCATTGTCCATCACTATTCGTCAAGGTAGTAAGATGTGTTGCCAGGATCCTCGACTCGGATGTTGGTAGAACCTTGATGAATATGGAAATGCTCAAGTTCTTGAGAGTACGCGCAAGCAAAATCATCCCTTGTGTTGTCTTCAACAAGGTAGTTCACATCATCCATTCTAGCCCGAGTATGTCATTCTTTCGAACTCCTTTAAACAATCCATTATGAATTGCCTCAGGCTGGTATGAAGAGTTTCAATGATCTCTAAATCAAAAGTAATTCTTTTTGCCACTTAAGGGAATAGTTCTTCGGGTCACCTTTCCCAAGGTGCCCCGTTACGGGATCATGGCAATTATATCATCGCCACCTTGACACCATCCACCATCTTCCTAAGCATGGAATTGTTGCCCACCAAATCAAACCCCGTTGTTGTTCTTCCATCCCTCTCGATGTGTTTTGTGTCTCAACTCGAGATGTTTCAACATCTCATTCCGCGAGTTGATCTTGTATAGCTCGATCTTCGAGAAGATCAATCCTAGTATAGTTTCTTTCTGTCATCATCGCGTGGATGAAGATCTCAAAAGCGAGGATGTCAAGATCAACGTATGCAACGAAGCAACAACCTTATGAGGTGCCACCTGGATCGTGAAGATGTGTTGGTCTTGTGCCCCCTTCTGTCTTCTTACCTCACGTCTTGAATCTCAGGACGAGATTCTTGTTTAGTGGGGGTGAGCTGTCACAGCCCCAGTTCAGCCCATGCTTGACTTTGCTTGTTCATTATGCCATCATATTTAATTTCCAAAGAAACTTGAAATGAGGATTGTTGAAACCCTAGCACCAAACGAAATTCAACCAGGTTCAATAAAAATATTTTCACTGATCCCAAATGCCCTTTAGAAAAGTTCATGATTTTAGTTAAAGATGAAAACCTATGCCAAAAATGATGAACATGTTTCTAGGCCATTCTGGATTTTTGATTTAAATCATAAAGTATTTGCATTTGGGCATTTAAATGCTATAAAATATTTTAAATGCTCAAATAATCGTAAACTAAAATGTTAACTATTGGATATATTCTAAGCAGTAGCCATGATTAGTTTTATGATTTTTGGAAATGCCCTGGCATTTTTAATAAAGCCTTGAAGTTACAGAAGAAATAGAAAATAGAAATTAAAGAGAGAGAGAGATTTACCTGGCCTCACCTGCGCAGCCCACCTGGCCAGCCCAACTAGCAGCCCGGCCAACTGGCCCAGCCCACTGGCCTCCTCCTGTCGTCTTCCTCCTTGCCAGGAGGACGGGCGCATGCCCGACGCGCGCGCACTGCCGTGCGGCCACCTCACCCCTGCCTGGCTGCCCCCCATCGCCCTGGACCTCTCTCGCGATGTCACGCACCCCCTGAACCTCTCTCGCTCTCTCCCCGAGCTCCTCTCCTCCTCTGGCTCCTTCGCACGCAACCACCGAGCGCTGTCGTCGCTGCCGACGAGCACAACCACGGCCATCGCCTCTCCCTTGCCTCTCCGTGCTGTCCAGAGGCTCCGCCTCGATGCCACGGAGCCCCAAGACGAAGCACACGCCCGTGGGACGCCCGAAGCGACGCCATCATCCTCATCCCCACTGTCGGCCGCCGGAGATCCCCTCGCCGGCCCGCTCGCTCCGGTTCCACCCCGACCTCATCATCTGCTTTGCTGTGACCGCTGTGAGCTTCTGCCTCTCCTCCCCCTCTCCATTCTCGCTGCCGCACGCCATAGCAACCGCACCGACCACACCCGCATGTGCCACCGCCCGAGCTCGCCGGTGACGTGACTCCGGCCACGCAACGGCCTCGCCGTCCTGTCCTCTGACCTCCCTGCACCTCGTAGGGTTTGTAGGAGTTAACCCCGAGCCTCCACACGCACCGTAGCAACGGCTTCGAGTTCGCCCGAACTCCGGCCGCCGCCCAACTTGCCGCCGTCACCACCACAGACCACTCCAGGTCCAGCCACCACCACCATCGGATGCGCCCTGCTGCGGGCGTTCCAACACGCGCTGCCACGCGAGCTCCCGTCGCCGGAGTTGGCCGGACGGGCGTCGCCGTCGTGTTGTGCTTAGCACCGGCGTTTAGCCGCCGATGTGGCACCTTCATTAGTGGCTAATGACGCTACTAATTTAACCCCATAGCCGCTGACAGATGGGCCCCATGCCCTAATTAATCCCCAGCGGGACCCACCTGTCATTGACCCTAGGATGCACTAGGCCACTGACCAGTGGACCCCACTGGTCAGGTTTGACCCAGACTAGCCCCTGTTGACTCGCTGACATCACACCGACGTCATGCTGATGCAATAAAGGATTTTCTGGATTAAATCTAATTCAGGAAATCTCAGAAAATAGCCAAAACTTCTAAAAATCATAGAAATTCAACCGTAACTCCAAATGAAATAATTTATATATGAAAAATTATCAGAAAAATATGAAGAATCTGTTTATGGCATTCTCATGCATGTTTGAACAACTTACAACCACTGTATATGACAATTTGAATCAATGGTATTTGAAATGCCTCATGTGGAGTTCAAATTTGAACCTTGGGTTCAAACCAACTCCATTTAACATGTCGCTAGTTGCATTAGCTCAAAACATAGCATATTGACATGTCATGATCATGCATCATATTGTGCATTGCATTGATTGTGCTCTCCTTCTCTGTTGCCGGTATTTGTCCCCTCTCAATAGATGTGCTTCCGATGACGTGATCGATGACATCGATGAAGAACTATATTATCTTCAGAAATGCCAGGCAAGCAAAACCCCCTCTTCATTCCGATACAATCCCACTCTCTCGCTCCTGCTCTCTTTTACTGCATTAGGACAACAACGATTCAACTGTTACATGCTGCGGTAGTTGAACCCCTTTCCTCTGCATGACCTGTCATTGCCACAGTAAATAGATGAAACCCACTAGCATGAGTAAGAGTTATTTGAGCCCTGATGTGCCTACTCATTCATGCTTGTTTGTCATGCCTACTATTGCTTAGAGTTGTGTCAGGTCTGATTCATCGGGGATGAATTAGAAAGTTGTGAACATGTCCTACTGTGTGTGAGCTAAGTGTGTTGAACACGATTTGGTAAAGGTATCGATGAGAGGCCATGTAGGAGTACATGGTGGGTTGTTTCATTGGGACCGTCCTTAAGCACTGAGATCTGTATGTGTGATTTAAGAACCAACTACTACCATGCATTGGGATCCTTAATTGACCCTCTCGGCTTCTTAACCACCCTAGTGCTCTGTCCAGGAATTGCAACTAGTTTCTGGTGTTTATAGGATATGTGTTGGCGGCCGTGCGTAGCGCTGACCCCAGGGGTGGGCTATGATGCGGTAGATACACCATGGCTGGGTATGCCGGGCGCCCGTTTGGTGTCTCGGAACCCTGTACACATCGTTCGGGGCCGTATGTGGAAACCTCGGCCGGACTCCCTGCGGATGGAACTTGGATAGGCGATAAACCTGGACTAGAGACTTGAGTGTTTAGGTAGGCCGTGGCCGACACCCTCATTGGGCTTCCGCTTGAAGGATGCCGAGTACATGTCGTGTAAACGACGGTAAGTGGTGAGAGCATGTATGAAGAAGTACACCCCTATAGGGTTAACATCATCTATTCGAATAGCCGCGTCCGTGGTAAAGGACTACTTGGTTGCCTATACAGTTCATAGACAAGTGAAAGTGGATACTCTAAAATGCGCAAGATAAGCGTGAGTGCTATGCATGGCATTCTCGTAGGGAGACGGGAGCGGATCCATAGTGGTGTATTGATATGGTGAATATGTGGATATGTGTGTGCCACCTCAAAATAGTTACTTGCAGTCGTAGTTTAAGATAGCCACCGAGTCAAAGCTGGCTTGCTGTAGTTAAACTCCACCACCCCCTTTGTTGATGCCGATGCATATGTAGCTAGTTCTGATGTAAGTCTTGCTGAGTACTTTTGTACTCACGTTTGCTTAATTTATGTTTTGCAGAGAGACTTCAGTCTCGCTATTAGTTCCGCGTGGACTTCGACGTTTAGCTTGATACCTCAGCTACGATCTTGTGCCCTTGGCAGGATCTGGTAGATAGTCAGGCTTCTTAGCCTTTTTCATTGTAGATGTTTGTACTCAGACATGTTAAGCTTCCGCATGTGCTTTGATTTGTATTCTATGATTGTTGGGTCATGAGACCCATGTTTGTAATATCTCGCTCCTCGGAGCCTAATGAATAAATACTGGAGTCATAGAGTTATGTTGTGATTCCATGTTGTATTTACACATATCGAGCATATTGTGTGTATGATTGAAATGCTTGCTATGTGTGGGATCCAACAATCTAGTTGTTTATCCTTGGCAGCCTCTCTTATGGGGAAATGTAGTCTAGTGCCTCCTTGAGCCATAGTAGTCCGCTACAGCCCGGTTCACCGGAGTCCTGCTAGCCCAGCACTACTGCTCAGGACACTTGACTGGCCGGCATGTGTTTCACTTTGTTCCTGTGTCTGTCCCTTTGGGGAAATGTCATGCGGCGACATCCGGAGTCCTGCCTAGCCTGCTACAGCCCGGTTCACCGAAATCCTGTTAGCCCAGTGCTACAACCCGGATTCACACGCTGCTGACCGACATGCTCAAGGATGATTCATGTATGCCTGTCCCCATAGGTTAGTGCCGCTTTGGGTTCATGATAGCCATGTCAGCCCGGGTTCTCTGTCATATGGATGCTAGCGACACTATCATATACGTGAGCCAAAAGGCGCAAACAGTCTCGGGCCATGGTAAGGCGACACCCGTGGGAATACCGTGCGTGAGGCCGCAAAGTGATATGAGGTGTTACCGGCTAGATCGATGTGACTTGGAATCGGGGTCCTGACACATGCAACATATGCACTAGAGCTATAAGTGTATGAAAGATCAAAAAAAGAAAACTAAGTGGGTGTGCATCCAACTTTCTTGCTCATGAAGACCTAGGGCGCTTGAGGAAGCCCATCATTGGAATATACAAGCCAAGTTCTATAATGAAAAATTCCCACTAGTATATGAAAGTGATATCATAGGAGACTCTCTATCATGAAGATCATGGTGCTACTTTGAAGCACAAGTGTGACAAAAAGGATAGTAACATTGCCCCTTCTCTCTTTTTCTTTCATTTTTTTTCTTTTCTCTTTTTTGTTTGGGCCTTCTCTCATTTTTTGGCCTCTTTTTTATTTTTTTTATTTTTCGCCCGGAGTCTCATCCCGACTTGTGGGGGAATCATAGTCTCCACCATCCTTTCCTCACTTGGGACAATGCTCTAGTAATGAAGATCATCGCACTTTTATTTACCTTGCAACTCAAAAATTACAACTCAATACTAGAACAAAAATATGACTCTATGTGAATGCCTCCGGCGGTGTACCGGGATGTGTGGTTGGTGGCGCTTCGCTGATGTGGCTACCATCACCGCCGCTCGCTACGGAGAAGCATATTAAATGTTGACGGAATGCGTAAGCCAATGGATCAGTTCAAACGACATTTTTTTAGAGGAGCAAATGTACTCCTCTAAAGGTTACTCGACCGTTTACTACTCTAATTTTAGGGGATTAGCTAGAGTTGCTCTTACAAACGTGCACACGTGCACAAATTGCCGCATATAATTGTTTTTCTATATTGTTATCAACTTTTTCATTAATTCCATTTTATTTCAACTTCAAAGTGGCCCGCTCTTCGCGCGGGCTAGTTTTTAACAAAGTTAGTTAAAAGATGTAAATATTTATGATATAAGTGGTACCCTTTTGCATGGCCAATATTTTTTTCATCAGTTAATTTTTATCATTAATATTGTTATATATGTATGTATATACATAACAATAACACCAAAATTTAGAATCTAAGCTTGTACTTATTTCCTTTTTAATTATTCTTCTTTTACATAACCATTGCTAAGTATCCACCTAATTGAAGATAATGCATACTAATATATGTTTAGCATTTTAATATCTATTTCAATAGTAAGTTTTATCAATTTAATTATGCTATTTTATTTGATATTGGGCACATTATTAAACAGTTTGAATGTAGCATTTTGTAATAACTTCATCTATACTTTAAACTGCTACATTAATTTTTTTTTTATTTCTTGTCCCTGATATTTTCTATAGATAAATCCGTACTGATGAAACACTTCCACAAGAAATGTGTTTTATCGAGTATAAAAAAATTCAATGTGTTGACTTATATTTGATATAGTATGGTTATATAAAGATTTTTGCTAAAAGCATCTATTTTGTTGGTTGAACTATGTCTTATATTTTGAATGGAGTATTAAAATCAGCCACTTCATTCTTCAGTAAACAATCCGTAAGAGTGTGTTTGTATTGTTAAGCATGTTTAAGAAAAAAGAAAACACATTGTTTTGAATTTGACATGAGTTTTTCTATGATGAATTTGCATCTTACATAGACGTTCTGTCCTCATTACTTGCATCTTTAATATATTTTTTGCGAGGGACTTGCATCTTTAATATGAACATGTATATGTATAGGCTCGTTTGTGTTATTGAGATCCTCTATCTTCTCTATATTGAAATAGTAGATGTTTTCCTCTAGTGTGTGAAGCCGATTGTCGGGCCCACCTCTACAGTAGAGAAAGATACTGACATAGAATTGAAGTGTGTGCTTTCTTCTTCCCCATGCTCTTCATTCTCTTCCCGGACCATAGAGATGGTGGGTCTTGCTGGTAGTCATCAATCATCATAAATGGATCCCCGAACTTACCATATGCTTCATCCCCCCGGAGAACTTTGATTCCACCTTATAAATTTTCAATTTCTCTACCCGAAATCAGACCTCGTGGCCTATAATTTTCTATAACCTAAATCTCACCTTGTGGACAACAATGGAAGAAATGTTAGACAACATGGAAGGGAGGGAGAATCTTGTGCTAGTAGGTCATGTAGGTGCCATGTAGTGATGAATCATAGAGCAGTCGGCAAGGAGATTGCAGGAGCGGCACTGATAGATTACTTTTTGCATGGGATGTTGTGGGTCATCATTGAGATATTCGCCATCTTTGAACTACTTCTTGATTTCTCATTCTCTAGTACTTACACCAGGTTTTACACTTCTTGAGTTTCCATTCTTTGCTGATTTTGATAAGTGTTATGAGTAATTTGTATGTTGTGGAGACCACATTAATCACTATTGTCTACTAAGTATGCATAATACATGATTTAAATTTATAGCAAAGCTAAGGAAATTTAATTATCGCTAATTTAGTACAACGTTGTACTAAATCAGCAACAATCAATATAGATCATACAGAGTATATGTTTCTAGAGCAATACGTCCTTCAAAACCGAGGTAAGAAACTGACACTGGGCTCTAGGTTAATAGGTTAGTCCCAACAACCATATAAAATAGCATATTATTAATGCATATAAAACATCCAAAATGGATAATATAATAGCATGGAACAATAAAAAATTATAGATACGTTGGAGACATATCAAGCATCCCCAAGCTTAATTCTTGCTCGTCCTCGAGTAGGTAAATGATAAAAACAGATTTTTTTGATGTGGAATGCTACCTAACATATTTATCCATGTAATTCTCTTAATTGTGGCATGAATGTTCAGATCCGTAAGATTCAAAACAAGAGTTTAATATTAACATAAAAACAATAATACTTCAAGCATACTAACAAAATAATTATGTCTTCTCAAAATAACATGGCCAAAGAAATCTTATCCCTACAAAATCATATAGTCTGGCTATTCTCCATCTTCATCACACAAAATATTCAAATCATGCACAACCCCGACGACAGGACAAGCAATTGTTTCATACTTTTGATGTTCTCAAACCTTTTCAACTTTCACGCAATACATGAGCATGAGCCATGGACATAGCACTATAGGTGGAATAGACAGTGGTTGTGGAGAAGACAAAAAGAAAGAGATAGTCTCACATCAACTAGGTGTATCAACGGGCCATGGAGATGCCCATTAATAGATATCAATGTGAGTGAGTAGGGATTGCCATGCAACAGATGCACTAGAGCTATAAGTGTATGAAAGATCAAAAAAGAAAACTAAGTGGGTGTGCATCCAACTTGCTTGCTCATGAAGACCTAGGGCGTTTGAGGAAGCCCATCGTTGGAATATACAAGCCAAGTTCTATAATGAAAAATTCCCACTAGTATATGAAAGTGATATCATAGGATACTATCTATCATGAAGATTATGGTGCTACTTTGAAGCACAAGTGTGGGAAAAAGGATAGTAACATTGTCCCTTCTCTCTTTTTCTCTCATTTTTTTCCTTTCTCTTTTTTTGTTTGGGCCTTCTCTCATTTTTTGGCCTCTTTTATATTTTTTTATTTTTCGTCCGGAGTCTCATCCCGACTTGTGGGGGAATCATAGTCCCCATCATCCTTTCCTCACTTGGGACAATGCTCTAGTAATGAAGATCATCACACTTTTATTTACCTTACAACTCAAAAATTACAACTCGACACTAGAACACAAATATGACTCTATGTGAATGCCTCCGGCGATGTACCGGGATGTGCAATGAATCAAGAGCGACATGTATAAAAAATGATGAATGATGGCTTTGCCACAAATACGATGTCAACTACATGATCATGCAAAGCAATATGACAATGATGATGTATGTCATAATAAATGGAATGGTGGAAAGTTGCATGGCAATATATCTCGGAATGACTATGTAAATGACATAATAGGTAAGTATGGTGTCTGTTTTGAGGAAGGATATGTGGTGGGTTTATGGTACCAGCAAAAGTTGCGCGGTACTAGAGAGGCTAGCATGGCGGAAATGTGAGAGTGTGTATAATCCATGGACTCAACATTAGTCATAAAGAACTCACATACTTATTGCAAAAATCTATTAGTCATCGAAACAAAGTACTACACGCATTCTCCTAGGGGGATAGATTGGTAGGAAAAGACCATCGCTCGTTCCCGACCGCCACTCATAAGGAAGACAATCAATAATTAAATCATGCTCCGACTTTGTTACATAATGGTTCACCATATGTGCATGCTATGGAACTCACAAATCTTAACACAACTATTTCTCAAATTCACAAATACTTACTAGTATGGCTCTAATATCACCATCTTCATATCTCAAAACAATCATAAGGAATCAAACTTCTCATAGTATTCAATGCACTATATATGAAAGTTTTTATTATAGTTTTCTTGGATGCCTATCATATTAGGACTAATTTTATAACCAAAGCAAATTACCATGTTGTTCTAAATACTCTCAAAATAATATAAGTGAAGTATGAGAATCCATCACTTTCTATAAAATAAAACCACCACCATGCTCTAAAAAGATATAAGTGAAGTACTAGAGCAATTTTGCCTAGCTCAAAAGATATAAGTGAAGCACATATAGAGCATTCTAATAAATCACGATTCATGTGTGTCTCTCCCAAAAGGTGTGTACAGCAAGGATGAATGTGGCAACTAAAAAGCAAAGACTCAAATCATACAAGACACTCCAAGCAAAACACATATCATGTGGTGAATAAAAATATAGCCTCAAGTAAAATTTCCGATAGATGAAGACGAAAGAGGGGATGCCTTCCCGGGGCATCCCCAAGCTTAGGCTTTTTGACATCCTTAAATATTACCTTGGGTTGCCTTGGGCATCCCCAAGCTTAGGCTCTTGCCACTCCTTATTCCATAGTCCATCAAATCCTTACCCAAAACTTGAAAACTTCACAACACAAAACTTCAATAGAAAATCTCGTAAGCTCCATTATTATAAGAAAGTAAATCAACACTTTTGGTACTGTTGTGAACTCATTCTTTATTTGTATTGTTGTAATATCTAATGTATTCCAACTTTTCCATGGTTCATACCCCCAGATACTAGACATAGATGCATCAAAATAAGCAAACAACACGCGAAAAACAGAATCTTTCAAAAATAGAACAGTCTGTAGCAATCTAGAGATTTGGAATACTTATGTAACTCCAAAAATCTTGAGAAATTAGGAAGTCCTATAAAATTTGTTTGTCAATCCTCTGCAAAAAGTAGTATTTTATCACGTGTCTGTTAAAAATGAAAACTAATCTCCTGGCGCAAAACTTTTTGTTTTTTAGCAGGATCAAATCAACTATCACCGTAAGCTATCCCAAAGGTATTACTTGGCACAAACACTAATTAAAACACAAAACCACATCTAACCAGAGGCTAGATGAAATATTTATTGCTAAACAGGACCTAAAAAGCAGGAACAAAAATAAAATTGGGTTGCCTCCCAACAAGCGCTATTGTTTAATGGACCTAGCTAGGCATAAAAACACGAATATACCTAAGTATTATCATCTTTGGCTTGCAATCCATAAGTGGCTCTCATAATAGATTCATAAGGAAATTTAATTTTATTTATAGGGAAGTGTCCCATGCCTTTACTTAACGGAAATTGAAATCTAATGTTTCCTTCTTTCATATCAATAATTGCACCAATTGTTCTAAGGAAAGGTCTACCAAGAATAGTAGGACATGTAGGTTTGCAATATATATCAAGAAAAATGAAATCTATGGCATATAATTCCTATTTGGAACAATAAGAACATTATTGATCCTTCCCATAGGTTTCTTAATAGTGGAATCCACAAGATGCAAATTTAAGGAACAATCATCAAATTCACGGAAACCTAACACATCACATAAAGTTTTCGGAATCGCGGAAACACTAGCTCCCAAATCACACAAAGCATAACATTCATAATCTTTAATCTTGATTTTAATAGTAGGTTCCCACTCATCATAAATTTTTCTAGGGATAGAAACTTCCAATTGAAGCTTTTCTTCAAAAGATTGCATCATAGCATCAACGATATGTTTAGTAAAAGCCTTGTTTTGATTATAAGCATGAGGAGAATTCAACATGGATTGCAACAAGGAAATACGATCAATTAAAGAGAAATTATCATAATTAAATTCCTTGAGAACCAAAAGAGTAGGTTCATTGCTACCAAGTTTTGACCTCTCCAATCCCACTTTTATCAATTTTTGCATCAAGATCTAAAAACTCCGAACCATTGGGATACCTTTTAACAAAAGTTGACTCATCTCCAGTCCCATCTTTATCAAGATTAACATTGGAAAACAAAGATTCAATAGGAGTCACATCAATTACTTTAATATCTTCATCTTTAGCCTCCGGTTTGGTGGCCATTTTGTTTACTAAAGTAGCTTGTTTATCAGAAATTTGACCTACTAAATTTTCAAGATGCGCAAACTGAGATCTCAAACCATAAAATTCTTTAGAAATATCATCAAGTTCTTTATTCATGTATCCCATAAAGCTTTTATGCTCCTTGAGCTCGTATCTAAAGAAATTGTTATGCTCAAATTGCAAAGACATGAAGCTTCTGACATTATTCTCAATTTCATCTATCCTCCTAAGCTGAGGGTCAATGTTTTTTGGAGGAGTCATTGCGACAAAGCAAGCAATCCTACTCACGTGCAGATAAAAAGAAAACGAAAAAGATGAACGGAAGAGGGGCAAAGAAAAGGCGAACCTTTTCAAAAATTGTTTTAGAAGTGGGGGAGAGGAAAACAAGGGGCGAATGGCAAATAATGTAATGCGAGGGATGAGAGTTTATGATGGGTACTTGGTATGTCTTGGCTTGGCATAGATCTCCCCAACAACGGCGCCGGAAATCCTTCTTGCTACCTCTTGAGCTTGCGTTGGTTTTTCTCTTGAAGAGGAAAGGGTGATGCAGCAAAGTAGCATAAGTATTTCCCTCAGTTTTGAGAACCAATGTATCAATCCAGTAGGAGACAATGCAACAAGCCACCGAATACCTGCACAACAAACACCAACTTGGAACCAACACGACAAAGGGGATGTCAATCTCTTCACGGTTATTCGCAAAGTGAGATCTACTAGAGATGGATAAACGGTAAAGTAATATTTTTGGTATTTTGGTTTATGGAATGGAAAGTAAAGATTGCAAAGAAAAGTAAATAGGAAACTAGAATTGTAGATCGGAAACTTGTATGATGGAAAATAGACCCGGGGGCCATAGGTTTCACTAGAGGCTTCTCTCAAGATAGAAATTATTACGGTTGGTGAATGAATTACTGCCGAGCAATTGATAGAAAATCGCAAAGTTATGACGATATCTCAGGCAATGATCATGAATATAGGCATCACGTCCATGTCAAGTAGACCAAAACAATTCTGCATCTACTACTATTACTCCACACATCGACCGACTCCTGCCTGCATCTAGAGTATTAAGTTCATAAGAACAGAGTAACGCATTAAGTAAGATGACATGATGTAGCGGGATTAACTCAAGCAATATGATGAAAACCCCATCTTGTTATCCTCGATGGCGACAATACAATACGTGCCTTGGTGCCCCTATTGTCACTGGGAAAGCACACCGTAAGATAGAACCCAAAGCTAAGCACTTCTCCCATTGCAAGAAAAACCAATCTAGTTGGGCAAACCAAATCGATAGTTTCAAGGGACTTGCAAAGATATCAAATCATGCATAAAAGAATTCAGAGGAGATTCAAATAATATTCATAGATAAGCTGATCATAAATCCACAATTCATTGGATCTCGGCAAACACACCGCAAAAGAGTATTACATCGAATAGATCTCCAAGAATATCGAGGAGAACATGGTATTGAGAATCAAAAAGAGAGAATAAGCCATCAAGCTACTAACTATGGACCCGTAGGTCTGTGGTAAACTACTCACTCTTCATCGGAGAGGCAATGATGTTAATGTAGAAGACCTTCGTGATCGATTCCCCCTCCGGCAGGATGCCGGAACAGGCCCCAAGATGGGATCTCATGGGTATAGAAGGTTGCGGCGATGGAAAAGTGGTTTTGTGGCTCCCGTGGATGTTTTTGGGGTATAAGAGTATATATAGGAGGAAGATCTAGGTCAGGAGGTCACCGAGGGGCCCACAAGGTTGGGGGGCGCGCCCTCCACTCTTGTGGCCGCCTCGTGGTTCTTCTGACTTGCACTCCAACTCTCCTGGATGTCTTCTGGTCAATGAAAAATCATCACGAAAGTTTTATTCCGTTTGGACTCCGTTTGGTATTCCTTTTCTGCGTAACTCTAAAACAAGGAAAAACAGAAACTGGCACTGGGCTCTAGGTTAATAGGTTAGTCCCAAAAATCATATAAAATACCATATTAATGCATATAAAACATCCAAAACAGATAATATAATAGCATGGAACAATAAAAAATTATAGATACGTTGGAGACGTATCAAGCACTGCGAAGATATAACCGGAGGTGTAATCTGTGGAGGGAGGCGCCGCACATGGCTAAAAGATGTTGTTGTGTGTTCTAGGCACCCCCCTCATATATATAGGTGGGAGAGGGAGCAGCCAAGGGGGCGGCCAAGTAAGAGGAATCCTACTTGGGGCCCTAGTCCTATTGGCCCCCCTTACCATAATTTTCGGAGGGGGGAGGAAGGAGGAGGCCGAATCCCTCCCCTTCCTTTCTCTCTTCCCCTCTTTCCTTTCCCTCCAGGTCCGGCCTATATGCGGGCTACAATATCCTATGCTGGCTGCTGCGTTTCCCCTCTTGGCCCATTAGGCGGTGCCCGGAACCCCTTCCCGTGACCCGATATGTACCCAATACCCCCAGAACACTTCCGGTGTCCGAATATCATCGTCCTATATATGAATCTTTATCTATCGATCATTTCGAGACTCCTCATCATGTTCGTGATCTCACCGGGGACTCCTAACAACATTTGGTCACCAAATCACATAACTCATATAATACAAAATCGTCATCGAACGTTAAGCGTGCGGACCCTACGGGTTCGAGAACTATGTAGACATGACTGATACACCTCTCCGGTCAATAACCAACAACGGAACCTGGATTCTCATATTGGTCCCCACATATTCTACGAAGATCTTTATTGGTCTTACGGTAATGACAACATACGTTATTCCCTTTGTCATCGGTATGTTACTTGCCCGAGATTCGATCGTCGGTATCTTCATACCTAGTTCAATCTCGTTACCGGCAAGTCCCTTTACTCGTTCTGTAATACATCATCCCACAACTAACTCATTAGTCATATTGCTTGCAAGGCTTATTTTGATGTGCATTACTGAGAGGGCCCAGAGATACCTCTCCGATACTCGGAGTGACAAATCCTAATCTCAATCTATGCCAACCCAACGAACACCTTCGGAGATACCCGTAGAGCATCTTTATAATCACCCGGTTACGCTGTGACGTTTGATAGCACACAAGGTATTCCTCTGGTATCCGGGAGTTGCATAATCTCATAGTCAAAGGAATATGTATTTGACATGAAGAAAGCAGTAGCAATAAAACTGAACGATCAATATGCTAAGCTAACGGATGGGTCTTGTCCATCACATCAGTCTCCTAATGATGTGATCCCATTCATCAAATGACAACACATGTCTATGGTTAGGAAACTTAACCATCTTTGGTTAACGAGCTAGTCTAGTAGAGGCTTAATAGGGACATGGTGTTTTGTCTATGTATCCACACATGTATCAAGTTTCCAGTTAATACAATTCTAGCATGAATAATAAACATTTATCATGATATAAGGAAATATAAAATAACAACTTTATTATTTCCTCTAGGGCATATTTCTTTCACCAACTTTCCAATGAGCTCACTAGAGATGGCTGCTCTGAGCTTAAGGTCGCCAAGGTTGGAGGAACTCCACTTCTTCAGAGCCCTAGTAGTGTTGGTGAGCTTGCAATGCAACACAAGGTATGGATCAGAGCATCTGGTTGGCTTCGCCCAACAATCATTCACCACCCCATAAAAGCTTTCGAACCTAGTACAGTAGTTATCAAATCTGAAATGGCTTGGGTGTGAAGGTGGCATGCATTAGTGGTGAGTAGCAGGGGATAGTGGTCTGAAATGTCAGTCGACAGGGCAGTAAGAATGCAGTATAATACTCTGTCAAGTTTCACTTTGGTTGCATTTTTCTGCTCATTCGTCCATGTATATTTTTGCTTCTCATCCAGTCACTCGGGTGAACAGCCATCCAGTCATCATTGTATAATACTCTGTCAAGTTTCACTTTGGTTGCATTTTGCTGCTCATTCGTCCAGGTATATTTTATCCTATGCAAGTACAAATATCTAAGCTCAAGCTCATTAATGAATCCCCTGAAAGCAGCCATCATTCTCCTATTCAAGTTTAGATTACTTTTGTCAGCAGCACCAACAATCATGTTAAAATCCCCAACAAAAATACACGACAAAGAAGAGGAGCAAAGAGGTCTCAAATCTTCAAGGAATTTCAGCATGTCTTGAGTCAAATTGTGGCCCATAGACAGTCAAAACTCTGAATTTTATATCAGTCAACTTCCAGCAATAATCAGCAGCTAAAAAGGAGCGGTGCCATCCCTACAAGTCTCTTGTGATGTCACTTCTCGACGAACATATGATTGTATTCTGAGCGCTGCTCTATTGTGCATTTGCCATATCACCCATATCTGCATTGCAAAAGGAAGCAGTGTTGTTGGCTGGATCATGGGACGATGAATCCAGCCGGCTGATACACCTCTGTTGTATCTACTTTTCCTAACGCTTTTGCTCTTGTTTTGGACTCTAATTTGCATGATTTGAATGAAACTAACCTGGACTGACGCTGTTTTCAGCAGAACTACCATGTTGTTTTTGTGCAGAAATAAAAGTTCTCGGAATTGCAGGGAACTTTTTGGAGAATTATTTTGGAATAAAAGAAAAATATTGGAACCAAGACCCACTTAAGGGGGGCCCAGCTTCCCACTAGGCACCAGGGTGCGCCACACACCTCTGGAATGCCCTGGTGGGTACTGGGGCCCACAATGCTCCGCTGGCCCTAATCTCGATCCTATAAATTCCTATTTTCCGAGAAAAAATAGGAGAGGAAGTTTCATCGTGTTTTACGATACGGAGCCACCACCACCTCCTGTTCTTCACTGGGAGGCCAGATCTGGGGTCCGTTCGGGGCTCTGGAGAGGGGGATCTTTCGTCTTCGTCGTCATATACCATCCCCCATCACCAATTTCATGATGCTCACCGCTGAGAGTGAGTAAATCCTTCGTAGGCTTGCTGGACGGTGATGGGTTGGATGAGATTCATTATGTAATCAAGTTAGTTTTGTTAGGGCTTGATCCCTAGTATCCACTATGTTCTGAGATTGATGTTGCTATGAGTTTGCTATGCTTAATGCTTGTCACTAGGGCCCGAGTACCATGATTTTAGATCTGTACCTTTTATGTTTTCACCAATATATTTGTGTTCTTGACCCTACCAGGCAAGTTATATGCACATATTACGTGTTATGATCCGCATACCCCAAGGTGACAACAATTGGGAATCTTTCCGGTTATTACTGTAATTTGAGGAGTTCATGTATTCATTATATGCTAATGCTTTGTTTCAGTTCTCTATTAAAAGGAATCCTTAATATCCCTTAGTTTTCTTACGGACCCCGCTGCCACGGGAGGGTAGGACAAAAGATGTCATGCAAGTTCTTTTCCATAAGCACGTATGACTATTTACAAAATACATGCCTACATTACATTAATGAATTGGAGCTAGTTCGGTGTCGCCCTAGGTTATGACTATTATATCACTAGTGGAGAAAAGCCTAGCTACGGCATGCCAAAAATAGGATTGGTGGCGTGGACACCCGATGCCACCAATATGGCGCCAGTGTAAAAAATTAGCGCTAGCGTTGGCACCTACGCCGTCAGTATTTTAGACGGTAATGGCGTGGCGCGTTGTCTACGCCAGCAGTATTAGTCATCAGTTGTGGCATTCCATGTTTTCTCGATTCCAGTATTTTGATTTTCAAATTTGAAATAAAAGTTGTATAGCAACAACTTCATCCAGAATGACAACATAACCCATTTTAAGAACAGTCACTAAATCAACTATAAATAGACCCAATGACAACATTTAAGTTTAACAATGCACTTATTAATATAGTTCAACAAAGTAGGCAAAGTAACACACATATGAATGTACAAGTTCAAATAAATAGAGGTGATAATAACATGATATCTTCCATGCATGCCAACTGGCTAACTATGACTTTTCGGCGGGCGGAGTCAGGGTCATAGTCTGTAGTAAGTGCACCATCATCGCTGCCAGCAGGCTTGTAGTAGACCATGATGTCGTCACGATCGTAGTTCAGGTAGAATGTGTGTCTCTCCCCAGCATCCATCTCGTAAGCATCTGCAAGGGCTTTCCAACCAGGGCAACCAAAGTAGGTGTAGTTTGCATCGTTGGTGACAAGACAATTGAAATTTTGGGTCGTCAGCATCTTCATGATGGTGCACTGGAATGTCATGGTGGCATCAACTGGAACTTTAAACTTCTCTAAGAATTCACGCCTTTCCCCGCAAGGGATGACCTGGGCAAAATTGAAATAAAGAAGTAGCTAGCTAGTTACACAATTGTCTTGTCATGTATGAAACTCAATCAAAACATGTTAAACTAAAACATGCCGTCATAGTGAGGAAGTTATCCGGCAGATCTATGCATAACTTCTTATCCCTTTGGCATCTCACCGAACCACATGTCTCACATGGGGCATCCATTTACTGCTTTCATACATAGGATGCACATAAATATAATGCAACATAATAAGCAGTTAGTACGAACCACTGCTATCCGCCCATCCAGTTATTAACACATACGTACTTGTAATAAAATAGTTCTACAAACCATGCGTAGTTCAAACATAAAACATGCATAAAGTTAAACAGTTCATATGAAATAGGTAGCGCGCGCTAAGCTAGTGGCCAGAGGGACCGACCTCGTGGTCATGCCTAGTCGACCGATGACGATACCCCTGCTGACCCTCCTCTTCACACTCCAGGGCATCCCAGTCTATGAGATCCTTCTCTGCACTCTTCCTAGTTGCATATTGAAGTAACATCATCTTGTTGGCCTCCACGAGTTTGTCATCTCTCGCAAGCTCGCTCACCAATGGGTCGAAGAACTGCATCTCGGCCTCTTTTCTCTCCTTCTCCTCAACCCTAGTGCATATCCTCATGTCCTCAGGCGCGAGGAACATCACGAACTCACGACGCTCAGGGAAGTTCAGATTCACCCCTTCCTGAAAGAACTCTACTGCCATGGCATCATAAGCGCGCGCCGCTAACCCCGGGGTGTCCCAATGGCCAAGTTTGTGGACGGCATTGTCCTTCCTAATGGTGGCATAGTACTTATTTCCCTTCTGTCACACACCACAAAACTTCGGGGCCAACTGCAATGATGCATATATATAACTAAACAAGTTAGTAAAAAATGGGCATATTAATGAGAAATACAATAGTCTACAACTACACTATACATTCTTTCACCACAAGTACACTACTAGAAATACAATAAAATGGCACTATCTATAATCATAGTCCACAACTACACTACATTCTTTCACCACAAGTGCACTATCAGAAATACAATAAAATTACACTATATAAAATCATAGTCTACAACTACACTACATTCTTTCACCACAAGTACACTACTAGAAATACAATAAAATTACACTATCTAAAATCATAGTCTACAACTACACTAAAATTTTACACTACTCGTATACAGAAAATTCGATATTTTTCTACAGTACTATTACACTACACTAAGTAGAACTCACTCGCGGTGGCGGTAGACGGCGAGGAGGCGTTGCAGGCGATGGGGCCGGGGTGGATGCGCATGCAACGG
Source organism: Triticum dicoccoides (assembly GCF_002162155.2). Classification (NCBI taxonomy): domain Eukaryota; kingdom Viridiplantae; phylum Streptophyta; class Magnoliopsida; order Poales; family Poaceae; genus Triticum; species Triticum dicoccoides. The sequence goes on from NC_041388.1 coordinate 586,085,683, forward strand.
TGACAGGGGCTTCAACGGAGGCGACGACGACGGGGACGGGGACGACAGCGGGTATGGGGCGGTGGCCGGGGTGGATGCAGAGGCGATGGCGATGGGGGCGGGGACTTCGGTGGTGGAGGCGACGGCGACGAGGACTTCGGTAGTGGAGGCTGAGGTGACGACGATGGGGACTTCGGCGGTGGAGGCGGCGGCGACAACGGTGGAAGCAGCGAAGGCGAGGGCGAGGCGGGCAACGACGATTTAATGGGGATCGACGGTTGTGGGTTGAGGGGTTCATTTAATCAATATTTCCTGCGAGGAGGGGGGGGTAATTGCTGGTGTTGGCCTTTTCCTATTGTTTAATATATTATTATTTTTACTATTTATTTTGTGTAAATATGTAACCATACAAGGGAAACCAATAATTAGAGAAGACCGGCCAACATCGATCGATCTCATTAATCTAGCATAGATACAGAAGGATGAAAATAATATAACACACACACACACACACACACACACACACACACACACACACACACACAGATATATATATATATATATATATATATATATATATATATATATATATATATATATATATATATATATATATATATAGTGTTACTTTTCATCACCCAGGGTGCAGAATAAGTATTTTTCACCCGAGGTAATATTACGATCATTTCATAATTAAATTACGTTTCAAATTCAAATAGTTACATTCCTATTGATTCACTATGTAAAATTTGACATAAGAAAATAAAAATATATGTCATAAGACAAGAAATTTTTGTAGTTTATGTGTATTTTAGACTGTTTTTATGTTTGTAATTTTACATAACATAAAATAATTTTTACGGTGACTATATATTTTCTTACGGTCTTTTTTTGCGTCGAAAATAAGACAAAACTTACGGAACGTAAAATTACGATGCATTGATGGTAAAATAGAGGGGGTGAAGAAAAAATTATTCCTCACCCAAGGTGACGAATAGCGCATATTCAATATACCTGATATACACATTAATTATACCTCTTTATCATTCCCAATATACTTCATTAAATGTTCTAAGATACCCCAATATGAGTTTTGTTGAAAAAATATCGTTTGCGATGTATTTTTTGTAGTATACCTTTTTCATGTACAAACACATCAGTATATATGTAAACATTTTAAAATATGTAGACTCACATAATTTTTTTCGTGAAACTCATTTTGGGGTGTCTAGTAATTATTAATGAAGTATATTAAAAATAATAAAGAGGTATAAAAGATTCATCTATGTGGTATATGAGGAGCGGGAGTATGCACTCCCAGGAGTACATAGCCATTTTCCTATATATATATATATATATATATATATATATATATATATATATATATATATATATATATATATATATATATAACTTCTAGTACTACACACACTCTTGATCTAGACTAAGAACATCATCAGTGTAATGATTCCCACGAGAAAAAAAGCTGTCACTGATCCAGCAGAGAAAATGAGGCCAAGCATAACACCAACTAAAAGGGCATATCGAAGCATCTTGAATTTTTGGATTTGGCCGTGCATCACATCAGTCTTCAACTGCATCTCATATATTTGTTTTCTTAGTTCACCAATGGAGTACTCGAGCAACTCGCTTACGTACTTCTGCACGAGATCAACCCATATCCTTGTGTAGCAATATTTGGTCCTATCGCCTATGGATCACAATATACACACACATATATTAATGATCGCGAATTGTGCAAATTAACAGAATATCGAGGTATTTTCTGTCATATTACATACCTTTCTACGGTTACCGCAGATGTAGAACTCTCGCTCTGAATTACTTTGTGTGTGCAACATATGCTTATCAGCAGGGCATCCACAACCGCAAAAAAGTAGCACAGGTTCCCTCGCTCGATTCCTGGCAGCTTCGGCGCCGGTGGCATAGCTGCTGGATCATCGAAGGGACGTCGCGCTGTAGTGAGATGATTCGCCAGATAGAGCTGGCCGCATTGGCCGCGGTGATCACTTGTCGTGGCCAGCAGGGCCAGATGAGAGCTCGGACAAGGTGGCGGAGTCGCAAACTTGCGACACACCACGCCGACGTGGGCTCGAACGGGCGGCTCGTGCTGACTCGACAAGCTCCGGTTGGTCCATTGTCACCAAAGCAGATGACTAAGAGGGAGTCAAATTTTGTGGAGAATGGAAGTGAATGTGATAATTAAGAAGGGGCTGCCAACACATCTATATATAGGCACAACTTAGTGCTGGCGTTCCGGGAAAAGACACGACAACACAAAGTTAAGTATCTATGGCGTGTTCAGAAATCGCATGACAGCAATATACTGCAACTGGTCACGACAACTTGGCCACATAGTAGTGGCGTAGGATGTGTTGCCAGCGACAACAATAGCAACTTATAGTTGGCGTATCAATTTGGCGGACGCCAGCACTATCTAGAAAAAATAGTGCTGGTGTTGATGAAAAATGGCGTGCCACAAACGGAAGTTGTGGCTAGCCGTTTGTCCACTAGTGTATGATGAAAATTATCCAAAGTTATCATTGATTCTGTTGGGAACGTAGCATGCAATTTCAAAAAAATTCCTATGGTCACGCAAGATCTTTCTAGGAGATGCATAGCAACAAGACGGGTAGAGTGTGTCCACGTACCCTCGTAGACCGAAAGCGGAAGCGTTATGTTAACGCAGTTGATGTAGTCAAACGTCTTCACGATCCAACCGATTCAAGTACCAAACGTATGGCACCTCCATGTTCAGCACACATTTAGCTCATGACGTCCCTCAAACTCTTGATCCAGTAGAGGGTCGAGGGAGAGTTCCGTCAGCACGACGGCGTGGCAACGGTGATGGTGATGTGATCCGTGCAGGGCTTTGCCTAAGCACTACGACGCTATGACCGAAGGAGTAAACTATGGAGGAGGGGCACCGCACACGGCTAAGAAACAACTATTGTGTCTTTGGGGTGCCCCCCTGCCCACGTATATAAAGGAGGGGGGAGGGGGAGGCCGGCCCAAGGGGGAGCGTGCCAAGAGGGGAGAGTCCTACTAGGATTCCGTTCCTAGTAGGATTCGGGCCCCCTCCTTTCTTCCAATGGAGAGGGGAAAGGGGAAAGGGGGAGAGGGAGAAGGAAGGGGGCCCCCCCACCCCTTCTCCAATTCGGATTGGGCTTGGGGGGGCACCTCCTGTGGTAGCCTCCCTCTCTCCTCTATGGCCCAATAGGCCCATTAACTTTCCTGGGGGGAGGGGGCGTTCCGGTAACCTCCCGGTACTCCGAAAAATTCCTAATCTTCTTTGGAACCATTCCGGTGTCCGTATATAACCTTCCAATATATCAATCTTTACCTCTCGACCATTTCAAGACTCCTCGTCATGCCCGTGATCCCATCCGGGACTCCGAACAAACTTCGGTCACCAAAACACATAACTCATAATACAAATCGTCATCGAAAGTTAAGCGTGCGGACCCTACGGGTTCGAGAAATATATAGACATGACCGAGACACATCTTCGGTCAATAACCAATAGCGGAACCTGGATGCTCATATTGGCTCTTACATAGTCTACGAAGATTTTTATTGGTCAAACCGCATAACTCATACGTCATTCCCTTTGTCATCGGTATGTTACTAGCCCGAGATTTGATCGTGGTATCATTGTACCTTGTTCAATATCATTACCGGCAAGTGTCTTTACTTGTTCCGTAATGCATCAACCCGCAACTAACTCATTAGTCACATTGCTTGCAAGGCTTGTAGTGATGTGCATTACCGAGAGGGCCCAGAGATACCTCTCCGATACACGGAGAGACAAATCCTAATCTCGATCTATGCCAACTCAACAAACACCATCGAAGACACATGTAGAGCATCTTTATAATCACCCAGTTACGTTGTGACGTTTGATAGCACACAAAGTGTTCCTCCGGTATTCGGGAGTTGCATAATCTCATAGTCAGAGGAATATGTATAAGTCATGAAGAAAGCAATAGCAATAAAACTAAACGATCATAATGCTAAGCTAACAGATGGGTCGTGTCCATCACATCATTCTCTAATGATGTGATCCCGTTCATCAAATGACAACACTCTGTCTATGGTCAGGAAACTTAACCATCTTTGATTAACGAGCTAGTCAAGTAGAGGCATACTAGGGACACTCTGTTTGTCTATGTATTCACACATGTACCAAGTTTCCAGTTAATACAATTCTACCATGAATAATAAACATTTATCATGATATAAGGAAATATAAAATAACAACTTTATTATTGCCTCTAGGGCATATTTCCTTTAGATCCATGCCTATGAGTTTTTCACATATTGTTCTTGCTAAGTTACTACTATTGTTACAACTGCTACAAAACTACTGCTACTACCATTACTATTACTATTACTATCCTTGCTACTACTATCAAACTATCATACTACTGTGCTACCGATCACGCTACTGTAGATATTTAGTCTCCAGGTGTGATTGAATGGACAACTCAACTGCTAATACTTGCAAGTATTTTTTGGCTCCCATTGTGTCGAATCAATAAATTTGGGTTGAATACTCCACCCTCGAAAACTGTTGCGATCCGTATACTTGTGGGTTATCACCGACTGGCTTGGACTCAGTTTATCCAAGTGTTTGATGAAGCTTCTTTCTTTTGTGCAGCTATATTCCACCATTTTTGGACATTGCAGGTAGGGTGTCATGAGGTCAAATATATAGATGATTGACGATACTGCGTTGCATATGCACATCTGACCTTCCGTTGAATGAGAAGGGAAATCTGTTGTCGTTGTTCGTCGAGACAAAAGATGGTAGAATCATGAACTTTTCGTGCGGTTGGTTTATCTACCCATCATCTCGAAAATCTAAGCATGAGCAATTTGTTTGTAGCAAATGTAAACTCGTTTATCACTGATGGTCCTCACATCGCATGCATATCCTTCTCTCTGGAAACACCGCAATCTCATTCTGCTTAAGGTAGCTACTGATCAAGCCGCTTTTTTGTTGACGAAACACTGGCAGAGCAGCTTTTCTTTTCAATTATAGGAAGAAGGGTGTTATAGGTATTGTGGCCTGCGCAAGTGCCAGGCCGAGAACAAGAACAAAGCCAACAGCAGGCATCGTAGAAACTATACAATAGTGCCCAAGTCAATCCGGCTCACGTGCTGCTGAATCCTATGACAAAGAATCTGCTGAATCCTGTGGCGCCCAGCCTGGTTCCATAGCATAAACTCATCCATCATCGCGTTGAACACTCCCTTGACAGTGGACACCTTGTTTTGGAAAATCCAAGCGTTCCTCTCGCGCCAAGCGGACCACCAGATGGCCACTGTAAGACCATCCCAGCCCCTTGAGTTGGGCAGATAGCTCACCACATTGGACTCCCGCCAGTCAACAAGGTTGGAGGTTGCCCCTGTCGGCGCAAGTTTTGTGGGAAGGTTGTAGTGGTTCAACATCAGACTCCATAGTGCTTGGGTAAAGGAGCAGCGTGCCAGGAGGTGATCGGCACACTCATCCGCTGCCCAACAGAGACAACACATCGGGTCGTGTGGCCATCCTCTCTTTTGTAGGTTGCCCGCTGTAAGGCATTTTTCCAAGATGGCTATCCAAGAATTTTTTTTGCATTTTAGTGAAGCATCAGCTGCCCAAATGTGCTGCTGGCCGGCGAGGTGTGTGCAACCTTTGAATTGCACGACATATGCAGTGGCCAAAGAGCAAGCACCGCTCGGCGTCCATCTCCAGATCACCAAGTCTGGAGTTCCCTGCAGCAGACGCACATTGGCAACCATCTCCCAGTGAGATTCTTGCGAGTGCAGCAAGCAAACAAGTCAGGCACCACGCAACTCAGAGCCACCCCATTGAGCCAAGGCTCTAACTAGAACTTAATCCTTTCTCCATTCCCGAGTTTGAACTTGATAGATGCGTTGAAGAGGTTGTTAAGTTTCTTGTCGATTGTCATGGGTAGGTATGCCCATGGCTTGCCCGACTCATTCCAAGATTGCCAAAGCCAGCGAAGGCAAAGAGCCAGGCCTTGAGCTTGCAGGTTGGGGATCCCAATTCCCCCATAAATCTTTGGCCGACACACAAGCTTCCAGCTCACCAAGCATTTGCCCCCAACGACAACTTCCTTGCTCTCCCGAAGAATGCCCCTTTTGAGCTTTTCAATAAATTTATGTAGCCAAATCGGTTGCGACAAGGCAATCATCTAGAAGACCACCATCGCAGATAAGACTTGCTTGTAAAGTATAAGGCACCCACCCAGACCCATGAGTCCAAGCTTCCAGCAATGAACTTTGGCCAGTATCTTGTCTATATATTCCTCATAATGAACCATCTTCAGCCTGGAGTCAGAAAGTGGCATTCCGAGGTATTTGTAGGGAAAGTTTTTGCATGCACCTATTGAGGTACCCATAATCATAGGCAGATCCAAGCCTTCACAACGGATAGGGGTGAAAGAGCTCTTCTGGAAGTTGGTGTATAAACCGGTCGCATTGCCAAAGAGTTGCAACCGTTGCTTGATGGATGCAATTTCAGAAGGTTCCGGGTTGATGAAGATCACTACATTGTCTGCATAGAGTGTGGTTCAAAACGCATGCGAGAGTGCTCTATAGGTTTGAGCACCCCAGCTTCGACGTCAGCATTGATGAGGGCAGCAAGGCAGTCCATCACAATAACGAAAAGCAATGGCAATAGAGGGTCTCCCCGCCGGAGGCCCTGCTGTTGGTGAATTGAGTCTATGAAAGCCCCATTGACAAGCACTCTGGAAGTGGCAGTAGACAACATGATAGAGACCCAGTCACAAAACTTGGTGCCAAAACCCTTGGCCTCAAGAGCCTGCAGCAGGAACTCCCAAGATACCGAATCGAAAGCCTTTCAATATCCAGCTACAACATCATGACCGGCGTCTTTGATTGTTTGAACATCTTGGCAAGGCACTGAACATACTTACAATCATCATGAATTGTGCGACCCTTAATGAAGGCACTCTGGCAAGGTTGAACAAGGTCGTTCATCTGGCATCTTAATCTCGAGGCAAGGATCTTCACGAAAAGTTTGCTGATGAAGTTGACCAAGCTGATTGGCCTAAAATCTCTAGGGGTTGACACTTTAGGGCTCTTCGGGAGGAGCACAATATCATGGTTAACTTCGGGAGGAGCACAATATCATGGTTGACGCTTTAGGGCTCTTAGGGAGGAGCACAATATCATGGTTAACCATGAAAGTTAACTTTTGATCCCGAGAAAGTTAACCATGAGCATCGCCCTGAATTGCCTCTCATCGTCCAAGAGCATGCGCTTGTCCATGGCTCAGTCCAGCATAAAAATCAGCTCATTGGAGACCGCCGGACATCCGATAAAACTGACCAAGCCGCTTATATAGGGCTTTCAGAAAAAATGCTTACCTAGCTTCACCTCCTCTAGACCGGCCGGCTCCTGGCACAACGTGATCCAAAGAAGCTTCTGATCTCAGCGCCTATAAGGTGGAGCTCTAACCCAGAGCTCTTTAACACATTGATTTGCTGGGGCGAAAACAAAATTACCACAAAAACAGGAACAATCTTGTCTGCAATTTCTTGTCATAACTGCAGACCAAAAATGTGGTCATGGTAACGTTTCAGATTTTAGTCTTGCAAGTCTACTGCCATCGCAAAGACGCTAACCACTTTCTATCGCCTCCTCTCTCTTTACATGGTCCAAAGATATGAATATATATCCTAGCTAGGCCGACTGATCGATGACGAGCATGAGCAGACCACGGAGATGGAGGGGCTACCAGCAAAAGGGACCTGGATGCCGGGCTAGCTTGGTGCTGCAATGGCATGGGAGGGAGGCTGTTTTCTTCCTGCAGCAAAGTGACTTGGACGCCAGGCACCGCCGGTAGTGCAGCTCCATCACGAACTCATTCGCCGGAGCACCCACCGGCCTTTGGACCTTGTTCTTCGGCTTGCGGCTCAGCCACTGCTTGAGTAGGCCGTGCAGCGTCGTCGAGGGGCAGACCGGCTTGCCATGGCATAAGATCTCCACCTGCATTTCGCACAAGTATACATACAGGTGATCAGGCCAAATAGCACATTCAACATTGTCCATATGCATACATAGTTTCTCGGCTTACATGAGAAACAACATGAGAAATGATACTAATTGGTGCAAATAAATCATACTATATATGCCACCATCCTTGGAAGCAAGCACCTTGACAAGAGGCCCAACACAACAATCAAAATGAAAGCACAAAGACATGTAAAATGCTCACCTTAACGTCAGTTGCTAGCTCAAGTTTTATCATAATGAGCTTCAGGATGGAGGAGACCTGCATCGTTCCATCTCTAAAACAAGAAGAAAAATCCATACTAAACAGAATGTGTTAAATTCTTGGAATCAAGTTACGTGTTAGCTGAATTGCTGGAAGGGATGAACGAAAAAAACAACGCATGATTTTTGAATGAAACATCCTCTCCAATGCTGATAAAAATCGTTATTCTAGACACTTCACCGTCATATTTTGGAATGAAGGAAATAACTCTTGCTGATACCATAGCACAGTTGCTACTAGTAGAAAACGTAACATGAAAAGGGGCATCAGCGCACCGCGCCATCTAAAATTCTAAAGCTGGGAAAAAACCTTCAGCAATGTATGCTACAAATAAGAGGATACTAATTAATTACTAAGTGGAGTATGAGAGGCCACAATCATTGTTGACAAAGAAACTTGAAGATTAATGGGGAACTCACTTAATTTTGTAGAATTTCATTTCTAGCTGAGGCAGCCGTTTAGCTTCTGCCCTGCAAAACAGTTTTCATTTTGATGTGAGGACACAAAAAACACGGTCCATAATAATTAGTACAAATATTGAATATGCTGCAATCTTACTGGTTCCGTGAAGTCACTAGTGAAAACCAGACTGGGGTAGTTATTCCATCATCCGAGTCTGCTTCTGGGTTTTCCCTCAGACTATCCTCTGTGGTTGTTTTGTTTTTTCGACTTTCCCTCAGACAACTAGTTTGTGACTTCTTCGCGCTTGCCATGACTAAGCTCCGTAAGGGCTTATGAAGCTCTTCCTTGTCAATCGTCTCGCGATTCTTTCCATCTTCAGAAATATCTGCACTATTCTGTTTGGGATGGAAGTGTAGTCAGAATAAGCAAATGTTACAAGACAATCGGCATCAAACTTGCATATGAAATTATGTGCTGGTAATACTTTACTAGTACCTCCTTTTCAAAAAAAAAACTTTAGTAGTACCTTCTTTTTGTTTGCAGATGTTGTCACCTTGGTTGATTTTGGTGCTGAGGCTATCTCAGTCTTCTGACTATGGTCTTCAGATTTGTTTGGCAATTTACCGACAGAAAACAAATGGGACATGAATTTCCTTCTTGCAGCTCTCTGTACTGTCAGAGTAGGTTGTGTTGCCATCTTTGGGGTTTCATCCAAGGAAGAAATGGACCTCTCTTTTATCTTTGCTGGCAGTGTAATAGTTGGAGCCTCTGAAGCGTCAACTTCTGCCTTAGGTGGAAACGCATGGTCCCTGATAGCCTGAATTTTTGGATCATCCCTTCAAACAAGGAAACAATCAATCATGTTAGGTAGCAGCATATAGTAGAGTACCTGAGTCGAGATCACAGGAAAAGTAATAATAAGTGGCTGGAATTCTAAGCTTTAATTTCACAAAACAAGTATGTATGTATACATAGATAGTTTCTTCTATAGATACATTCTAAGCTTTTGCTTCACAAAAAAACAAGTTTCGGCTGGTTATTACTTATTAGTGAGAGTTTACACTTGTATTGCATAACTCCGCTGGTGTACTTATACATAGACTTAAAGAAATTGAGAATTGACAAGTTGAAAAAACAATGCTGTAGATAACTATATAGATAACCTTGTTATTTTAACAATTACTTACCTGAGTTTCTCTTCAGGAGCAATCCCAAGAGCAGCATTGCATACGGGGCATGATTCGATCCCCTCCTCATCTATTTTCTTCATGATACAATCCCGGCAAACTGATTACAAAAAGACGGTCACAAGAGGAACTCCACAGGCAGGCATGCAAGTTTAGTGCAGAGATTTGAGAGAACCGTTTTTTTACGTGCTCGGCAAATGAAAACAATATTAGCAGTAAATTAGCTAGTAACAACAATGCAACAAGATTAGATACTTGACTTGCATCCAGATTGAGAGCGCAAGTAGTGGTGCAGCAGTAGCATCCAGATTGAGGTTTATCAATCAAGTGGTGCAGCCACATTTTGTGTAAGAATAAATCATCCTCCTGGGCTCTACAACATGTGGTGCAGCCACTTTGTCGAAGAAAAAAGTGGGGAAGCCACATTTTATTTAAGAATGTGAAGCGCGGCTATACCAAAATCATACTAGAACTGAAATAGTTCCCCAATACAAATAACTATAAGACAGCAAGCCACTCGTACTCCGCCCTGGTCGGCAATGGTGAACAGTTTGACGTTTGTGTTTGAAGCCTGGATAGTGAGTGTGATCCTTCTCGAATTACCCCGTTCCCATACGACACGCCTCCCTCTTTTTGAGGGGTGTGGTCAGGTGTGGCAAAACCAGACGGCCAACGCTCAAGGCGATCCGCGTTGCTTGGTTAGATGATGATGGAAGCCGGAGACCTCCCTCCCCTTGTCGACCCTTGGTGATCTTTGAAGTTGGGTCCCTTCTCTTCTAGAGTACGGTGGTGTTGTTGTGGTGCTGGTGTGATGTTCTTGTGTGCTGTGCTGTTGTGGGTTTCTGTGCTCATTCTGGGCTTTGTAATGTGTCTTCTTCTTCATACATGAAATGAAATGCAATTCCGTTGATTTTTGTAAAAAAAAAAGACCACAGCCAGTGCAGTGCACTGCGGACACAACATTTTGATCACAGCTAGTGCAGTGCCGAATGCCACTGCCACCATCTACAAGCTCGATCCCCCCCACCATTACCGAAACTCCTGCAGAGTGCAGACCGAGAGCACGGCCAACAGGCCAGGTTAGATTGATGTTTCCTCTCTCCTGTAACTCTAAACTCCATCTCGGCTGCCATGGCTCCGCAGACCGCGACGTGCGTGTCCAACTCCGGCCCAGCGCCGTGTTGTATTGTATGTGGCCAACTGCGAGCTGGCAGTGGAGCTGGTCTACGTACGATGACATCGGCGACAGCGGTGCGTCCATCTGTGTAAACAGATCAGATCAAAGCAATAAGAAAACACAGGTGCGACATGCATCTGTTGCCATCATCTTGCGTATTGTGTTCCGGTGACCTGGTTCGTGCTAGCTAGCTAGACACGAGAATCCATCAAGCTGTGTGCTTGCCTGCTTAGCTCCAAGACGTGTGTGTTGCCTGTTTGTACCTTCGCGTACACGCTGCCGTGGCCAAAGCATCGGTCAGTAAAGTTTGTCGAGACAGTACTTCGACGACTAGCGGCAGCCGGGATCATCGCCAACACTGGCCTCATTCCCAAACTGAGACAACATTCCGGCAAGGTGTATTAGAGGCCAAAACTGCAGGTAGAGCAGGACCCGATCCTGGGGGAGTTAAACACATCGGCTACGAGCTTATCAGTGAGCTGGTGGTGGAGTTAAGCACATGCGATCTCTTCGGGCGGTCGGTCAGGAAACAAACGATGCATGATTAGCATCGTGTGGCGCAATACATTTGTACAACGGAATAACATATGAGAAAATAAGAGACAATTTGATCTATATACAAGATAAATGGAGTAAAATTATCTAGACCAAAGAAGGACATGTATTATAATTAGGAAGCATGGCAGGGGAGGAAATATTATTACAGAAGTATGTATAAAAGCACCTGATGGAAGATGGACAATATTTACATTTCAAAGGCACTTAGTATAACAAAAACAAAAATGCAAAAGAAGAAGAAGAAGAAGAAGAAGAAGAAGAAGAAGAAGTCTAGATGGAAACAACTATCTAAACAGAAGAAGCATAAAACTGTAATTTGGAATTAGCAACTGTAGTATGATGCATGATTTTTTTATCTCAAGCTAACTCATATTAGATGGAAGCATATAAATCTGAACTGTCAGATCAAGATGAAAAACGAGTCATAAGCTAGCGGGGGAGATGAGGAGAGGTAAGGGAAGATTTCGAACAGAGTGGAGGGTCATTCCTCATTGCGATGAAAAGCCGTCATCCAGATACCTTGCCGCAGCAACCTTGGCCATGCCGCTGGTGAGCCTCACCTCCTCCTTGTGCTCGGTTGTTGAAAGTCAGCGAAGACTCCTGGATCGGTGACGATGCATCAGCAATGTGGGGATGAAGGAGGAGGATCTCGGCAAGATTCCTACCAGGGATTTGGGGGAAAAATGTACTGGATGGCTGGGATTGTCTGGATTCACCAAACTCATGATTTTAGAAGGAGTAGATTTACTCGTTGATTCTAAGTAGATGAAGTTTTTCTTAAGCATCAATCGGTTTGGATTAATTCAAATTTAGTTTACTGAAAAAGTGTAACCTGCACTTTTCTAGAAATTGTAACTGAAAAAAAGTGTAAGTTGCACTTTCTCTAAATTATTGCATGGCCACTTCTACGGCGGCGGCCTGCACATATGCTACTCAGTGGATGCCTTTGTAAGGTCCCGACCCAGCTCCATTCCCCAGGTGGGCCTCTCATCGTCGAACATTATTAGAAAAGGGCTATAGATAGGATTGACACTAATGGCGCACCAGAGAAGTAGTGCGTCATTACTATATACTAATGGCGCACCAGTTGGTGATGTGCCATTAGTGTGGAAGACACTAATGGCGCATCAGAAAACAGGTGTGCCACTAGTGATAAATTTTTTATTTTTTATTTTTACATACATACTAATGGCGCATCCTATGTCTGATGCGCCATTACTAGTTAGACACCAGACAAGGAGTGCGTCAATACTGAATTTTTTTTATTCTTTTTTTTTTGCAAAACTACTAATGGCGCACCGCCTCACCGT
>NC_041388.1:586098893-586103864 GCF_002162155.2 Triticum dicoccoides
CACCACCTGCAGGTTACTAATGGCGCATGTGCAGGTGGTGCGCCATTAGTAACCTGGGACCCCAACAAGATATTTTGGACAGCCCCACACCTACCCACTCACTTTCCCCACTTCATTTCCTCCACCTCCTTCTCCAAGCTTTCGGCTGCCTCCTCCTCCTCACCTCATTTCCACCATAGATTCATCAAAATTAAGTGGTGAAATTACCTTTTTTTGATAGGTAAGTAAGGGGAAAGCTATCTTCATGATGTAGATCTAATTTTTTTCTCCCTAGCTCGCTCCAACAACGTGCACATGCACTTTTTGTGGCCTAGCTAGATCTATGTATGTTTGTGGTGTTGCATGTGTTGTGGTGTTGCATATATGTTTGTGTTTGCAGGTACCGGTATTTGAAGCGCGATAGTTGCCAATATTTTGCCGGAATGTTAATTCATTTCCGTTTCGGCGATAATTTTGGCACCATGCATTCTTTTTGGTCCTATTTTACGGAAGGTCATGCCAAATTTTTTCTTGGTTCTAAAATATCCTTTTGCTCTACCCCGCAGGCGACCATGGTCTGCACGATGACCGAAGGCATCGTGAATAGGTTTTTGAGCTCCGCGAAGGCCGAGATGCGTAAAAAAAACGAGATGAAGATAAGATGTCCATGTCGAAGATGCAAGCTGAAGAGCCTTATTGCGGACCCGGATTCCGGGCAGGTGCGGGACCACCTGCTCTTGCGTGGTTTCATGGATGGCTATCGGTGGCAAGGTGATGAAGATGACTATGAAGTCGTCCATGGGGGCCGGGCAAGAAATGAGGAAGGGCAACAAGACAAGTACCACCGCAGCGAGGGCGGGCGAGAAGACGAGGAATCTCCAGGACATGATCACGACGGTGATGATGTACACAGTCATCATGTAGAAGATGTCGTACATGATGATGAGGAAGATCAAGACGAAGGGCATGATCATGAAGATGAAGATGCCGGAGCAGACGACGATGGAGGCTGGGTGCAGGACCCTCATATTCAAGAGCTGCTTCTCAAGCAGACGGATAACACAAGAGCTGCCGCCCGAGAGAAAGCCAAGCTGAATCAACTGAAGATAGACGCGGTTACTCCATTGTATGAAGGATGCAGGCCCGAGGATACCCGCCTGAAAGTAACGCTCATGGCTCTGGAGATGAAGGTAAAACACAAAATGACCGACGCATGCTTCGACGAGAACATGTCATTCTGGCACGAACATCTTCCCAAGGGGAACAAGTGCCCGACCAGTTTCGAGGAGGCGAAGAAAATCGTGTGTCCTCTGGATTTACCGCACGTGAAATACCATGTGTGCATGAACAATTGCATCATTTATCGGGACGAGCACACGGAGTCTACCATATGTCCGGTGTGCGGCGTCAGTCGATACAAGAAGAGGAAGAAAGCTCCTCAAAAATCGGTGTGGTACTTTCCGATCACTCCTCGTCTGCAGCGGTATTTCGCGGACCCTAAGGTAGCAAAGCTCCTGCGTTGGCACGCGGATAGGGAGGAGAAGAAGCGGGAAGATGACGGAAATGATTCGGAGATAAATAAAAAAGACAAGATGTTGAGTCACCCTAAGGATGCGAGCCAGTGGCAAGCGTTGAACTCCGAATACCCAGAATTTGGGAAGGATCCAAGGAACATCGCGCTGGGCACGAGCACTGATGGAGTCAATCCGTTTGGCAGCCAGAGAAGCACACTAGCACGTGGCCTGTGTTTGTATGGATGTACAACCTTCCCCCCTGGTTGTGCATGAAGAGGAAGTACATTCACATGAGTATGCTAATTGAAGGGCCGAAACAACCAGGGAACGACATCAATCTGTATCTGGGGCTGCTGAAAGAGGAGCTAGACACGCTGTGGAAAACGCCAGCCAATACGTGGGATGCCGCAGAGAAAGAATATTTCCCTATGAGAGCCGCACTACTCATGACGGTGCACGACTATCTCGGTTACGGATATCTCGCGGGGCAGGTAGTCCACGGATTTTCTGGATGCGTAAGGTGCATGGATGACACAACGTATCGCCAGCTAGATAGAGATCCCGGGTCTTCGAAAACCGTGTTCATGGGACATCGAAGGTGGCTTCGCGACGATGACCCGTGGAGGAAACGCAAGGATCTGTTCGATGGTGAAACCGAACCCCGAAAACGCCCGCGTACGAGGAGCGGCGAGGAAATAGATGAGCTGTTGAAAAATTGGAAAGATTGCCCACTGCCGGGAAAGAAGCGAAAGGCGCCAGAGCCGCTGCTGAAGGTATGGAAAACGAGGTCTGTTTTCTGGGACTTGCCATACTGGAAGATCCACCGTGTGCCTCACAGCCTTGATGCCATGCATATCACGAAGAACGTGTGCGAGAGTCTACTTGGTACCCTGCTCAACATGCCAGAGAGGATCAAAGATGGACCGAAAGCAAGGGCAGACTTGAAATCAATGGGCATCAGGCAGGAGCTTCACGCTAATGATGATGATGATGATGATGATGATGATGATGATGATGATGATGATGAGGCGAAGTAGGACACAGAAACTCGTCGCAAAGGCAAAAAGGCCAAGAAGACCGGAAGTGACTACCCTCCCGCGTGCTTCACTCTAAGTCAGGAGGAGATCGAGCAGTTTTTCACCTGCCTCGTAGGAGTAAAACTTCCTTACAGTTACGCGGGGAAGATAAGCAGATACCTAGACCCAGCGAAGCAGAAGTTCAGCGGGATGAAGTCTCACGACTGTCACGTGCTGATGATGCAGATACTTCCAGTTGCAATCCGTGGGATCATGGACGCGCACGTCCGTGAAACGCTATTTGGCCTATGCAACTTTTTCGACGTCATCTCTCGGAAGTCGATTGGCGTGAGGCAACTCGAAAGGCTACAGGAAGAGATCATGGTGATACTATGCGAGCTTGAGATGTACTTCCCGCCCGCATTCTTCGACATTATGGTGCATCTGCTGGCCATATCATGGAGGATATCATCCAACTCGGGCCGATGTTCCTGCACAGCATGATGCCGTTCGAAAGGATGAATGGTGTCATCAAAGAATACGTTCGCAACATGTCACGTCCAGAGGGAAGTATAGCCAGGGGCTTTCTGACCGAAGAGTGCATCTCCTACTGCGCGAATTATCTAGGCATCGAGAACCCCGTTGGACTGCCTGTCAATAGGCACCTTGGCAGGCTCGCTGGATGGGGTCACCGTGAGGGTCGCCGCGAAATGCATGTCGACTTCGAGGGTCGACTCGCCGACTTTGAAAGAGCAAATCTAGTCGCACTACAACACATAGACATGGTTGATCCTTGGGTGGTAGAGCACAAAACCTTTATTGAGAAGACGTACAATGACCGCGGCCAACAGAGGACGGACGGAGATATAATCAAAGAGCACAACTCATGTTTCACGCGTTGGTTCAAGCAGAAGCTTCTGTCGTACCCTTTACATGAGGATTCTTCCGCGGAAGAACAACTCATATTCGCCTTGTCATAGGGCGCCGAGCACAACCTGATGACCTATGAGGCGTACGATATCAACAGCTACACATTCTATACTGAGAACAAGGACATGAAGAGTGATGGTTATCAGAACTCCGGGGTAACGATGGAATCCTACACCGGTAACGACAAGGACAGATACTACGGAAGGATCGAGGAGATCTGGGAGCTGAGCTACGCTGGAGAGAAGGTCTCGATGTTCCGTGTCAGATGGGCCAAGAGCGTCCTAAAAGAAGACCGGTATTTCACCACCATGGTTATACCCGAAGCCAAATCCAAGACCGCGGGCGCAAACGTCACCGCGAAATATGAGCCATGGGTACTGGCTTCCCAAGTGGACCAATGCTTCTTCATTACCGACCCGTCAAAGCCCAGTCGTGTTGTCGTGAGGAGAGGCAAAAGGAAGATCATCGGAATGGATGGAGTAGCCAATGAGCAAGACTTCGACAAGTACGGCAACCCGAAGATCGAACATGACGATGACGATGAAGTAGCAGCACACACCACAAGAAGAAGCAGGACCACCCTACCTAAAGGACCTCCGTTCCGCAGAAGAACTCCATTTGCGAAAAAGAAGGGCAAGAAGATTGTGAACAGATAGCTAGCTAAGGTCGATTGTATTTAAATCGTAGTCTTCATTTCTCGATTGTATTTCATGGGCACTTTTTGATATCATGAATATTTTTAAATTTCACGGGCACTTTTTGAATTCATGAGGACACTCGATCTCGATCCCCCTCCACCGCCGCCGACGAGCACCCGGCCCCCCGCACCCTCCCCCGCTCCACCGCCGCCAACGGGCACCCCCCGCACCCTCCCCCGCTCCACCGCCGTCGCCGATGATATTTTCAAGTAACAAAATTGAATATATTTTTAAAAAAATTATTACTGTTTTTATAAAAAAAATATTACTGTTATGATTTAAACAAGTTTGAACATATTTAAACACAAATAAATATCAAACAGCATTTAAAATGCAAAAAAAATATATTGCGAAGCCCGGGAATCGAACCCAAGAGCTCTTGGTGTGTGTGCTGCGTGCTAACCAGTCGGGCTAGTGGGCGGGTTCTAATGTGGAATGGGTTAGGTGCAATATAACCTATGCTCGAACTGTAATAAAAAAAATTCTAATGGCGCACCGCTGCGGGGTGCGCCATTGCTATCTAAAAAAAGATTTCTAATGGCGCACCGCGGCGGGGTGCGCCATTGCTATCTAAAAAAAAGATTTCTAATGGTGCTATCTAAAAAAAGATTTCTAATGGCGCACCGAGGTGTGGTGCGCCATTAGTAAGCTTCCCCCTAGCTATCTCCCTCTCCCTCGCCAGATCCCCTTCGACCCTCTCTCCCTCGCCAGATCCCCTTCGACCCTCTCTCCCTCGCCACCAGATCCACCCGCGCGCTGCCCCGACCAACGACGCCGCCGCCCCGACCCTCACCGGACTCCACCCCCGCCGCCCCCGTGCCCCCACCCCCGCCA
>NC_041388.1:586103951-586135686 GCF_002162155.2 Triticum dicoccoides
GCCCCCGCGCCCCCGCGCCCCCGATTCCATCTCTCCCTCTTGGTCCCTCCATCCTCCAGGCCTCCGCCACCGCCGGCCGCCAAGGCACCAACCACCTCCTCGGAGACAAAGCCTCGGAGGCAGCGCCGCCTTGCCAACCACGACGCCGGCCACCTGCTCCTCACCAACCCCCATCAACGAGAGGAGCATCTGGTGCCCCCGCCCTCGAGTTCGTCGACGACGCCGTCCTCCAACCGATGCCGCCGCAGCCGCCGTCCTCCCGCCCAGGTACCTCTCCTCCTTCCTCCTTCCTCCCTCTCCTGTGTTCCTAGGTTCTTAGGTTCAGACAGACAGTAATGACTGTGTTCCTAGGTTTAGACAGAAAGAAAATGGAGAATGGAGATGTCATGCTAGTAATTCGTTCTTTTTCTTCTAAAATTGACAAATTTATCAGTCTTTGTTCCCTGGGTAATGATGAATGGATTCGTGATGGCCGCAGATAAACACCTGCAACGCCTTCTACTGTGACTACTTCACCCCCCAACTCCACCTGTAATGTCTGAATTTTGTTACTGATGATGATAACAGTAAAGTTTGTGCACTGTAAATTGACATATGGAAGTAATCTGTTAATCTGAATTTTGTTACTGATGATGACAGGAGATTTGTGCGCTGTAGTTTGTTAATCTGGACAGCTTAGTAGCTAATGCATTCAGTTAACCAAAGTTTAGTTCTTGTGTACTGTTATTTGTTAATCTGTTACTCCATTTGTTACTGAGTTTTTCTCTTGGGGTTTAGTAGTGAGAACATGCATGGTCCAGCATTCAGTTGGAGTATTGCCTAGGTTCAATTAGGTTCAGTAGTATCTAGTTCAGCAAGAACAGGGCATTAACAGTGCTACTCTAGTATCTAGTTGGGGAGGGACAAATGGATAGGGCATCACTGTAGCTGTACTGCACAACAAACTATTAGTGATGCTCTGAATTACTTGTGATGCCTTTGAATTACTTGTGATCACATTGAGAGAGACATGCAAAGATGATGATCAAAGATATATATTTCAGGTTTGTATAGTTTCAGAGATTTGTATGACCAAAGATACAGTTCAGATTTAAATTTTTTCAGAAATTGGTATGACCAAAGATGCTATTGTATATAAATGGGCTGCTGTAGAACTGTTCTTCATCTTTACAGTGTTGTTGTATAGAAATATGCTGAATTTTCTGCTCTGATTGTTGCTCAAAGAAATTTAGCAAAAAAATGGGGTCCTGGGAGACGTCGTTGCTGCTTGAGGCCCTTGAGAGGCCCTTCGTGTCGTGATGATTTTGCAGGTACCCCGAGAGGCCCTTGAGTTTGCCGGAATGTCGATTAACTTCCGTTCCGGCAAATTCGGGTACTCCATGTGTCCTATTTTCAGCAAAGGTCATGCTGAAATTTTCCGTGAATTTTAGCATGACTTTGCTAAAAATCAGACATATGAGGTACTTGCTACTAATGCATGGGCCGGGGTATCTTAGTACTTAATTAAGTAGGATCAACTGCCCCTTTATTCTTGCTGCATTAAACCATAGGTGGCAATAGAGCCAAGTGATTAGGCCCAACTTAGAAATTCTCCTCAGCATCGATAAACCCTAGATGATAAACCCAACATAGGTGGCAATAGAGCCAACTGATTAGTTCCAAGTGATTAGGCCCAACCTAGGGTGCCTCGGCATCAATAAACCCTAAATGATGAAAACTTAGCATTTAGGGTGCCTCGGCGTCGACAAACCCTAAATGATGAAACCTTGGCTTTGAGGGTGCCTCGGTGTCGATGAGAACCTAAATGATGTACGCTTAGGCTTTTAGGGTGCCTCGGCGTCGACAAAACCTAAATGATAAAAGCTTAGCTTTTAGGATGCCTCGGTGTCGACAAACCCTAAATGATGAGACCATGATCTTGTTCCTTGACAATAACCAACTTTTTGACCAAACTTTTTTCCTATTTAGAGTGAAACATGGCCCACAACGATGAGGCCGGCGGTTCGGGCGGCAAGCAATTCTGGGAGCTGTCCCAAGAGTTGGAGGAAGAACCTCACCACTATGAGGATGCCGCGGAAGACACCGATCCTGACTACACAACCCCTAGTGGCGTCGGGGATGACACCACTAATGATGGCACCGCGGATGCCACCACTGATGATGGCGGCGCATGCACAGATGGTAGCCAACCGAAGAGGCAACGGAAGGACGGGTGCCCGAACATGCTCGGCACCGTCAGGGAGGAATTTACCGAAGAGACAAACTCGATACTCGCGGTCTCGAGACTTGTAATGTTTTATCTTTGTTCGGTCTTTTGAATTTGGAGACTAATATGATGAATTGTATTCGGAGACTAATCTTCTATTGTATTCGATGAATCTGTTGTTGCTGTGTGCTACTGTCTATATTCTGTCAAATAATATATTTTGTAACCTGTGCAAAAATTAGAAAGTAAAAAAAAACAAATATTCATACTAATGACGCATCACCACAAGATGCGCCATTAGTATGCCAAAGGATACTAATGGCGCATCAAGACAGAGTGCGCCATTAGTATGCCAAGTATACTAATGGCGCATCTATCCGCAGTGCGCCATTAGTGTGCCAAAGCACATGGTTAAATATGTCCCCTGGGAGGCACACTAATGGAGCATGGTGTTATATACTAATGGCGCACTTGGTGGTGCGCCATTAGTATACCAGATACTAATGGCGCACCAGTGATGCGCCATTAGTAAAAATTACTAGTGGCGTGCTAGTAATGGCGGACCAGTGATGCGCCATTAGTAGGCAAAACTGGTGCGCCATTAGTAGGCCTTTTCCTAGTAGTTGGAGCTCGATATCCCGGACATTGTCTTGGTCGAGGAAGATGAATTCGTTCAGAAATTCATGCGTGGTGTCTGGCTCTTTGTTGTTCATATGCGTTCACGTCCAACAACGGCCTCGCTCTGGCTGCGACATGGGGTTTTTCTGAGGTAGCTCTGGTGCAAGTGGCTATCGGAGTGGAAACGCATAAAAGGCTTGCAGCTAGGTGGAATCATGCTAGTGGAGAATCATGGAACAAGCTGTGCTGTCCGAGATCCACGAGACACAAAGACAGACAACATCTATCGAGGCTATTGATCTAGGGATCGTGACCCTATTCCATGACGCGGCTCCCCCGGTACTGCAAGAAGAATAGTGGATTATGAAGATGGTGGTCTTCGAGGGTAAGGATTTGCCTTTCAAGAAGAGAAATTGGGTTGCCTTTGCTTTTACTAACAAAAACGAAATTGTCCCGCTGCAACCGATCTCGACTAGTGCATCTCCAACACCGAGGATTTCTAATAATATATAGTCTATCTCCTCCGCCAACATCGATTCGCGGATGAGAAGATTTCCTTCAAGATGTGGAAATCCAATGTGCTCGAACTAATCGACATTTGCGATGATGATAGTGTCATCCCAGTCTCACCTACCTTGATCTTAGGGACTATTATCATGAAGAAGTGGCCACGGGAGGAAAGCACGGTCGTGGTTGTGGTGCCGCTCATGGTAGTGGATGTGGACCCGGACGCCGACCAAGCTCTGCAAGTAAGTCGGCCCATGCTACTTTCGTCCTCATAAGGAAATCGGTGTTGGCTAATAGCACCCTCTTCTCCAGTGCCTAACAAGTGCATGCTTACAGCATCACCACCTTTTCCAGTGGCTGGTGAGCATGTCCTGGTTCAAAGTAGTTCACAGGATGAAAGTGATGGATATTTGGAATTGGACGAATTTGCACGCAATCAATATGCTGGGGAATTCGCAAGAGAACAACGGCGACTGTTCTTGGATCTAGACACCACCGACCAAGAGATAGATGGGACGCCAGACGAGAATAGAGGACACCAAAACCAAGGATGGTCGTGCACAGCAGCACAGGAAGACCGCGAGGAGCGCGTTCTGTCGCACACAAAAGGGAGCACAAAACAAAACCGTGGAGGCAGTAGGAGCAGCATATAGAGAGAGTGAACTCTCATATGTGGCCGTACTGGATGAAGGTGCAGGCCTCCCAGAGGTAGCCTTTGCAAAGTGGTCACCCATGTTTATCTTATGCCGTAAATTTAATGACCTTACTACATGCATGATATATCGAAGCTCTTATCCATATGTCCTAGAGTTGATGGAGTTTTACGGCGAAGTCCCGATCTATATTTCCAACAAGTCTCACGAGAATACATATCGCCATCGTTTTCTAATGTTATGTAGGCTCGCCCGAGTGGTGTTTTGGCACGGTTCGACATGAGCGCCAAGATCACATTAACCCATAAGAGGAAGCATGGCACATCACTCGCTTAGTCGGCTGATGGAGCGACTCCGGATCCTCCTGTTTCTAGCGGTGGGGTTGCCGATAGTGAAGCCCCGGAAGACGAGGCGGACATTGGTAACGACATGTTGAAAGGATATGATCATGTAAGAAACCTTGAGTTCTCTCTTTCCTTATCGTTGTAGGACTGTTGATGTTTGATATTACTTCTATTGCATCTGTTTGTCCATAATAATTCTATCGTTACTTACTTTCCCTCTTTTTAGGATTGCAATTTTTTGCGGCTTTTTAAAGGAGGGTACAAAAGTAGTTGCGCCCACTGGTACAACTTGAGCCACATGATTTCAAGAAAACTGGTAGCGAAGGGCCAGGGTCAGACCCCTTGTTTTTTCTCTATTTATTTTCTCCTTTTCTTCTCACCACCTCACGATACAATAACCACATATATCGGCTCGCACCACGACAAGTTAAATTGATAGGCTTCACTGATTGCAATAGCCTGGATGTCTGGCACCTGCGGTAGCGCAGCTCCATCATGAACTCATTCGCCGGAGCACCCACCGGTCTCTGGACCTCATCCTTCGGCCTACAGCTCAGCCACCGCTTGAGTAGGCCGTGGAGTGTAGGCAAATCGGCTCTTCATGGCATAAGATCTCCACCTGCATTTCACACAAGTGTATACAGAAGGTGTCAGACAAAAGAGCAGGCTCGCATACTTTCTAAGCACGCTCGGTAACAGGAAGAGATATGATTTAGTGATGTATTCTTTGGGATATTTGCAACAGAAAAATGGTGCAAATAAATCCTACTATGTCACCAACCAAATCTACAAATGCAGCAGGGTAGTTCCTTTTAATGAAAATTGGTGGGGACTGGCCCCTTCAAAAATGTAGCAAACTCTAGATTTATCGATAATGTAATGCTTGGAAGCAAGCGCCTTGATAGGAGGGCACAGACTGGAGTAGGGTTTGTGGAGTGACAACAATTTAAAATGGAAGTACAAGGAAATATAAAAGGCTCACCTTAACTTCACTTGCTAGCTCAAGTTTTTTATTAATCAGCCTCAGGGGAGTGCTTCGGTACAACCCCCCCTAAAACGTATAATGGGTAGTATGGTCATTTCACATTAGGTATAGGAATACCCACCCCGACGCCGTACGTCTGCGCGTGACGTCGTACGCCCGCCCGCGTATGCCGCACCCGTCGCTGTATGTCGCGCCCTGTACGCCCGCCCGCGTACCCGCACCCGTCGCCGTACGTCGCCGCCGTACGCCTGCACGTCTCCACGTTGGCGTCGATAGTTATTGAAAAAAAACACGAGACCGCCGACGCCCGCCGTCGTAACCCTAAACCCTAAACGCATCGACGCCGTCTCCACATCGGCCCCCATCTCCACGAAGTCGCCATTGCCCGGGTCGCCGCTCGAACAGGCCGCAGCGCGTGCCCCGGCGCCGTTGCCGCTGCCGCCGCGTTCCTTTCCTGTCGCGCAGATGGCCGCCCACCCGTGATCTTCGTCGCTGCCTTCCTCCGCGGACTCAGCCTGCTACAACCGGCCATCGTCCTCATGCCATCGACACCTGCCTCGGCCGGCCAGCAACGTCACGCTGTCAGCGCGTTTGTCCTTCGAAAAAATGGATCCAACTTGAACACCAAAACTATCAGGCACAGGGAACCCCAATTCCACGCAGAAACTATGAGCTCCGGATCAGCATCGCCCTCGCCGAAGACCCACACAGCCAAATTCGAACCCGCTGGAATGAACTGGATTTCGAACGACGACTTCCCCGACACGGCTGCTCCCGGTCCCTTTCCCCGCCCTCTCTCCTCCTCGCTCGCTCCAGTCGCAAGCTGCAGTAGCCGTGATTTGTTCAAAAGATCTTCTAGGTGAGATGCCTTTGGTTTGTCCCGTGGTGGTCAAGTGGTTTTGGCTGGTAACGGTCTATGCCGATGCGTGGCCATCAAAGCTGCACACTGAGTGAGCTGAACGACTAGCTGCACACTGCACAGCTCATTCTGATGGTCTCTTCTCCGTCTATGCCTAAGCTGATGATACTTTCTGAAGTCTCATTCAATTTAAAAAAGTGCAACAGCTCAGTGAAAGTGCAACTTACACTTTTTTATCTAGTTGCATTTTTGTAGAAAAGTGCATGCTACACTTATTTAGTAAACTAAAGTTGATTTTTCTATGTTGATTGGTTCTTGAGATAAAATCAAATCTACTATGAATCAACAAAAGAGCATGACAACTGATTCATGCACTTCTTGCTTGGGCCAGCTGGCTAGATAGTGTCGCCAAGGTCCTGCGATTGTTGTGTTTTGGACTACAATGTGCCGGTGTCTACATGATGGTCATGCGTTGGCCGAGGGCGCGTGGGCGGTTGTTGTCTAGTGCACGCGCAACGGTTGCAGGTGGAGGTCCTTCTCGGTAGTGGCAATGTTTATCTTTGATGGGGCAAGGGTGCACCGACATTTTCCAATCGGCATCAAACTGTTGGAAATATGCCCTAGAGGCAATAATAAAATGATTATTATATTTCCTTGTTCATGATAATTGTCTATTATTCATGCTATAATTGTATTATTGTCAGGACCCCGATTCCAAGTCACATCGATCTAGCCGGTAACACCTCATATCACTTTGCGGCCTCACGCACGGTATTCCAAGGGTGTCGCCTTACCATGGCCCGGGACTGTTTGCGCCTTTTGGCTCACGTATATGATAGTGTCGCTAGCATCCATATGACAGAGAACCCGGGCCGACATGGCTAGTCGTGTACCCAAAGCGGCACAGACCTATGAAGACAGGCATACATGAATCACATCAAACATGTCGGTCATCAATGAGTGATTCCGGGCTGTAGCACTGGGCTGACAGGACTCCGGGAATCCCGGGCTGTAGCAGGCTAGGCAGGACTCCGTAAATCTCCGTGTGACATTTCCCCGAAGGAACAGACATAGGGACGAAGTGAAACACATGCCGGCCAGTCAAGTGTCCTGAACAATAGTGCTGGGCTAGCAGGACTCCGGTGAACCGGGCTGTAGCGGACTACTATAGCTCGAGGAGCACTAGACTATATTTCCCCATATGAAAGGCTGCCAAGGATAAACAACTAGATTGTCAGATCCCACTCATACCAAGCATTTCAAACATACACACAATATGCCGGATATGAGTACATACAACATGGCATCACAACAAAACTCTACAACTCAAGTACTTTATTTAAAGGCTCCAGAGAGCCATCATAACAAGTTCATACAGATAGGGGTCACACGACCCGAAACTCAAGTCATACAAACATACAAGCACATGCGGAAGCAACTAGTCTGAGTACAGACTCTAGAAAGAAAGAAGACTTCTCGAAGCCTGTCTAACTACATAGGGCCCTCCATGGCCAGGATCACCACCTAGGTGGATAGTCACTCGTCGACGTCAAGGTCTACATAGAACCCATCGGGGTGGGTGGTGTTGTCGTCTTGAAACAATAAATAAACAACCATGAGTACAAAGGTACTCAGCAAGTCTTACATCAGAACCTACTATACATGCTTATTCTCAAGAAGGTGGTGGGGTTAATGCAGCAAGCCAGCTTTGACTCTTGGCTAAGCTATCCTACGGAACTCCACCAGTAAAATAGTTTTTGCACACGAGTCCACTACTCACCAACAATACTCCACCGGGGATCCTCCCTCGTCATCCTACGAGAGGGCCATCCTCGATACTCACACTTTTCTTGAGTCTTTTAGTAGTGTCCATTAACTTGTCTATGAACTGTATAGGCAACCAAGTAGTCCTTTACCGCGGACGCGGCTATTCGAATAGTTTTATACCCTGCAGGGGTGTACTTCGTCACACATGTTTCCACCACTTAGCGTCTGCACACGACATGTGCTCGGCAGACTTCAAGCGAAAACCGACGTGGGTGTAGACCACGACCTGACTAACCTCACAAGTCTCTAGTCCAGGTTTATCGCCTATTCAGGTTCCATCCGCAAGGAAATCCAGCCGGGGTGTCCTCAACGGCCCCAAACGATGTGAACAGGGTTCCCGTGACACCAAACGGGTGACTCGGTACACCGTGCCATGGTGTATCTACCGCAACATAGCCCACCCCTAGGGTCAGCGCTACGCACGGCCGCCAACACATGTCCTACAAACACCAGAAACTAGTTGCAACTCCTGGACAGAGGCGAGAGGGTTCAGTAAGTCGAGCGGGGTCATATTTCAGGGCCCAATGTGTGGTAGTAGCTGAATCTTAAATCACGCATACAGATCTCAGTTCTTAGGGACGGCCTCAATGAAACAACCCACCATGTACTCCTACATGGCCTCTCATCGATACCTTTACCAAAACATGTTCAACGCATCACTCACATTACCGGCATAAGCATTTCACTCTAGCCCATCTCCCAGATGAACCAGACCTGACACAACTCTAAGCATAGCAGGCATAGCAAGGTAAGAATCACATACATGGCTCAATCAACTCCTACACATGCTAGTGGGTTTCATCTAGTTACTGTGGCAATGACAGGTCATGCAGAGGATAAGGGTTCAACTACCGTAGCACACAGCAGTTTGAATCGCGTTGTCTTAATGCAGTAAACAAGAGCAGAAGCGAGAACATGGGTTTGTATCAGAATGATCAATGGTTGCTTGCCTGATGGAGTGGTAGAGGGATACTGCCCTTCAGTTGGATACTCGTGAATATCCTCGGAGGCAGAACCTACCACGAAGAACACATCGAAACACAATCAACACATGACGATATGCAATAATATGATGCATGCTATGACATGGCAATATGAATGTGTCTTGGCCTAATGCAAGTTATAACAGAAAGGAATGAACTCATTTGAATCAAAGATTCAAATATTAGCTCATTAAACATGGCATTTATAGTGCATTTCCTTATTCTGCCTAAACAGCAAGGTAAACTTGTTTTGTCATGCATGAAACCATTACAGATGGATAGATTGAATTTTTCTGATAATTTTTCATATATAATTTATCTCATTTGGAGCTATGGTTGAATTTCTATGAATTTTTGAAGTTTGAACTATTTTCTGGAATTTCCTGAATAAGAATAAATCCAGAAAATCAATTACTGCGTCAGCATTGCGTCAGGGTGACGTCAGCAGGTCAAAGGCGCCAGCCCAGGTCAAACCTGACTGGTGGGCCCCTTCTGTCAGCCTCTCAGCTAATTAGCAAAATTAGATTAACACTAATTAGTTGTCAGTGGGGCCTGGGCCCACATGTCAGTGACTGATTTAATTAAAATTAATTAAGACTAATCCTAATTTAGTTAGCCGACCGGACCCACCTGTCATAGACTCAGGGAGGGTCTTCCTGGGCCCACCCAGGGGTCAAAGTGGGTCAACTCGCCGGCGGCTCGACGCCGGCGAGGCCCGAGACGGTGGAGGGCTTCGGATTTGGTCCTTCGGTGACCAAATCGACGGCGGAGACGTGCTACGCGTAGCTGGGGCTCGTGCGCATCTAGTGGGGCAAGTGGGAGGAGCTGGGGTGGAGGGAGCTCACCGGAATCGAGCTCGTGGTGGCGGCCGGAGTTCGGGCGAGGTCGGAATCAACGCTACGGTGCACGGGAGGGAGAACTGGGGGTGGCTACAGGTTCCTGGTGCTGCACTGAGCACGGTGAGGCGCTCGGACGCGTGTTTACACGGCCTAAGCCACTACGGCGACATGGCCGGCGGCGAGGAGCGCTCGGGCTCGGAGGGAGCGGTGGCTACGAGGCGTAATCGAGGACGGGAACTAGGGGGAAAGGAAGAGGGGCTCACAGCAGAGTCGGAGAGGGGGTCAGCGGGCTCGGGGAGGTCCTGGCGGCGGCGAATTCGACCGGAGATGGCTCGGGTGCCCGAGGTTGAAGACGAGGGCGAAGGAGGCGATGCAGGGCCTCCGGCGATGCGTGGCTCGGTGGGGAGGACGAGGGAGTCGAGGCGGAGCTAATGGGCTCGTCGTAGGGGCGAGGGGGTGTCTGTGGTGGCAACTACGGCGATCGGCGATGAGGTACGCGCTCGGCCGTCGCGGGAGAGAGAGAGGGAGACAAGGGGGAGAGTGAGCGAGTGCGAGAGGGAGACATGGGGGTCGCGTGGCACTTCAGGGCGTCTCCCGAGCGTCGGCGGAAGCAGGAGGTGGCCGGCGTGGGGCCGCGGGCGCCGGCCACGCGCTCCGCGTCGTTCTGGCGCGAGGAGGACGACGACTGGCAGCGCCAGCAGGCTGGGCTGAGCCAGGTGGCTGGGCCAGCACAGGTAAGGCCCAGGTGGGCTTTCTTCTCTCTCTTTTTTTATTTAGTTTATGTTTTCTATTAAACTGCAATTGTTTAGCTTTAAATAAAATACTAAAACGTTTTCAAAAATCCTGGAAGTAAATGTGGCCTCTGTTTAGATTATTTCCAACAGGAAACATTTATTCCGAGAATTATTTGAGCCTTTAAATTATTTAATAGCATTTAAATGCCCAAATTGAAATACTTATGATTTAATTCAATGACCTTCTGTTGACCTAGAAAAATGTGCACCAATTTTGTCAGAGGTTCTAACCTAAGACAAAGAGGGTGAACTTTATAGAAGGGCATTTCAGGTTCATTGAAAATATTTTTAGTAAACCCTAGTTGTTTCCAGGGGGGCGTTGGGGGTTTCTGCCTTCCCCATTTCAAATTTAAAAGAAATTTAAACATGATGCACATTCTAATGCTTGAACTAGCTAGGGTGTGACAACTCACCCCCACTCAAAAGAATCTCGTCCCGAGATTTAGGATCCTCTGGAAGAAGGTGGGGTATTCGAGTCGAAGACGATCCTCCCTTTCCCAAGTGGCTTCTTTCTCGGAATGGTGTGACCATTGAACCTTGAGAAACTTGATATTATGACGTCGAGTGGTACGCTCGACCTGATCAAGGATACGAACGGGATATTCCCGATAGGAGAGATTATCTTGTAGATCCAGCGTTTCGTGGTCCACTCCACGGATAGGATCCGTGAAGCAACGCCTGAGTTGTGAAACGTGGAAGACATCGTGAACTCTGGAAAGATGCGGGGGTAGTTCCAATTGGTAGGCAACTTCTCCTTGTTTGGCAAGAATGCGAAAGGGGCCAATGTAACGAGGAGCCAATTTGCCTTTGATACCGAAATGATGGGTTCCTTTTAACGGGGTAACCCGAAGGTAAGCCTTCTCGTCGACTTCATAAGTCATGGGCTTATGTTTACGGTCATATTGACTCTTTTGACGAGATTGGGCTGTTTTCAATTTCTCACGAATAACGCGAACCTGTTCTTCTGCTTCCTGAATCATATCCGGGCCAAAGAGTTGTCTTTCCCCGGTTTCTGACCAGTTAAGAGGCGTTCGACATTTTCGTCCATAGAGAACTTCGAAAGGAGCCTTGCCTAGGCTGGCTTGATAACTATTGTTATAAGCAAACTCCGCGAATGGAAGGCATTTCTCCCAACTCATTCCGAACGAGATGACAGAGGCTCGGAGCATATCCTCCAGAATTTGATTGACTCGTTCCACTTGACCACTTGATTGAGGATGGAAGGCGGTGCTAAAGGAGAGACGAGTTCCCATAGCATTTTGGAAACTTTCCCAAAATCAAGAGGTGAAGAGACTCCCACGGTCTGAGTTAATTTCCAATGGAACACCATGAAGAGACGCTATTCGGGAGATGTATAGATCAGCTAGCTGGCTAGCAGTGATATTCTCACGAACAGGTAGGAAATGGGCTACTTTGGAAAGACGGTCGATCACGACGAAGATGGCATTATTCCCTCTCTTGGTCCTGGGAAACCCAGTGATGAAATC
Organism: Triticum dicoccoides; assembly: GCF_002162155.2. Taxonomy (NCBI): domain Eukaryota; kingdom Viridiplantae; phylum Streptophyta; class Magnoliopsida; order Poales; family Poaceae; genus Triticum; species Triticum dicoccoides. The sequence continues at coordinate 586,116,054 of NC_041388.1, forward strand.
CATACTGATTTTATCCCATTTCCATTCGGGAATAGCCAAAGGTTGAAGGGTGCCAGCAGGCCGTTGATGCTCTGCTTTAACATGACGACAAACGTCGCAATTAGCAATGTATTGAGCAATTTCTCTCTTCATCCTAGTCCACCAAAACCTCTGGCGTAGGTCTTGATACATTTTAGTACTACCGGGATGAATGGTGAGAGGGGATTCATGAGCTTCCTTAAGGATCAACTGGCGTAGATGTTGTTTCTTGGGAACCACCAAACGGTTCTCGAAAAAGACAGCACCTCGCTCATCCATGGAGAAACATTTAGCAACTCCGCTAGCGATGTTTTCCTTAATCCGGGATATGCCCTTATCACGCTTCTGGGCAGCTATGATTTGATCCATAAGGGTAGGTTTCGCCACCACGGTGGATAGGAATCCTCGAGGAACAATGTGAAGATTAAGCTTACGAAATTCCTCATGGTGAAATAGTTGACCTTGTTGTAACATCAGGTTGTTACAATAGGACTTACGGCTTAGCGCATCAGCCATGACATTGGCTTTGCCTGGGGTGTAAGTTATTCCTAAGTCGTAATCCGAGATCAACTCAACCCAACGTCTTTGCCTAAGATTCAAATCTGGTTGGGTGAAGATATATTTCAAACTTTGGTGATCGGTGAAGATCTCGCAACGATTACCGAGAAGGTAATGTCGCCAGGTTTTAAGTGCATGGACTACAGCTGCAAGCTCTAGATCATGTGTGGGATAATTTTCCTCATGTGGGTGTAATTGCCGTGAAGCATAGGCAATTACCTGACGATCTTGCATGAGTATGCAACCTAGTCCTTGTCGCGAGGCGTCGCAATAGATAATAAAGTCCTTGGAGAAATCTGGTGGTACCGGTACGGGAGCAGATGTCAGGCGTCTTTTCAGTTCCTGAAAGCTGAACTCGCACTATGGAGTCCACTCGAACTTTTTATCTTTCTTGAGGAGTTCAGTTAGAGGTTTAGCAACCTTGGAGAAATTTTTGACGAAGCGGCGGCAATAGCTCGCTAAGCCAAGGAAGCTCCGAACTTGCTTAACCGTCTCAGGTGGAGTCCAATCAAGGACGGCTTGAACTCGCTCGGGATTGACAGCAATACCCTTACCAGAAATTACATGGCCTAGATAGGTCACTTCTGGCAACCAAAATTCACACTTGGAGAATTTGGCATAAAGGCGATGCTCTCGAAGTTTCATCAATACCAGCCTTAGATGTTCGGCATGTTCCTCTTCATTCTTGGAGTAGATGAGTATGTCATCGAGGTATACTACGACAAATTTGTCCAAGTACTCCATGAAAACCGAGTTCATTAACCGGGAAAAGGTGGCTGGGGCATTGGTTAAACCGAAGGACATCACGGTGTACTCGTATTGGCCATAACGAGTAACAAAGGCCGTTTTGGGAATGTCCCCGTTTCTGATTTTGATTTGATGGTAGCCCAACCTCAAATCCATCTTGGAAAAGACTGAGGATCCAGCGAGCTGATCATACAGATCGTTGATCCTGGGAAGCGGATATTTGTTCTTGATGGTGACCAAATTGACAGGTCGGTAATCCACAACCATTCGATCCGTTCCATCCTTCTTCTTGACGAGGACGGGGCAAGCCCAAGGAGAGGAACTAGGACGGATGAAACCCTTTTTCAAGGACTCATCGAGTTGATTCTTAAGCTCGGCTACTTCTAAGGGTGCCATCTTGTAGGGTCTTCTAGAGATTGGAACGGTTCCTGGAACAAGGTCTATCACGAACTCAACATCCCTGTCAGGTGGAACACCTGGCAGTTCTTCTGGAAAGACATCCGGAAAGTCTCGGGCTACCGGAACATCCTCAAGGTCTGGAAGAGGGTTGGCATTTAGTGAGTAAAGCTGGCGCTTGGCCACTCGAGTTAAGACATTGACTGTCTTGCCCGATGGGTGACTAAGGTGAACGGTTCTAGTGGCACAATCGATCTTAGCATAATGAGCTGACATCCAGTCCATACCCAAGATGATATTTATGTCGGAGGACTTGAGAGCTATTAAGGATGCAAGGAAGACAAGTCTATCGACAAGAATTTCGTTCCTATGGCTTACTCTAGAGGTTTGCCATTTGGAACCCGGAGTTTGAATTACCATGGAAGTGGGCATGTCACAGAATGTCGTGTTATGCAATCGAGCATAGCTTTCGGATATGAATGAATCAGATGCTCCAGTATCAAAAAGAACAGATGCCGGATGGCAATTAACAAGGAGCGTACCAAGGACGATGTTAGGATCCTCATGAGCCTCCTCGGCTGAAACATAATTGACATGGCCACGTGCAGTGGTGGCCGGCTTGGCGTAGAATGTTTTTCCCGCGGGCTTACCACGGCCAACGGATTTTCCAGTTTGATTGGGGTTGTTGTTCTGGGGACACTCTCGGCTATAGTGACCCGGCTCTCCACACTTGAAGCATGTCACCACATTGAGGCGTGGAGCAGCATTAGCAGCGGGGCCACCATAGGGCTTGGATGGTGCAAATTTCTGGTTGGGACGAGGCGCCTCAAAGGATGGCCTTGGGATGAACCTGGGTGGCAGTGCCGTGCTTGGGATCCACACCCGGCGCTTCTGAGCTCCAGAGCCGGATGAAGAGCCAAAATCACGGAAGTGCGTGCGTGAAGCGTCATAATCAGTCTGGCCTGTCTCAGCGCTGATGGCTTTATTGACCAGCTTTTGAAAGGATGTGCACTCGTGCAGACGGAGATCGCGGCGAAGCTCAGGGCTAAGTCCCTTGCGGAACCTTGCCTGCTTCTTAGTGTCAGTAGAAACCTCTTCAGGAGCATAGCGTGCCAGATTCCCAAATTCACGACTATAAGCATCCACAGTCAGTCTTCCTTGGGTGAAGTTGCAGAACTCCTCCCTCTTGCGATCCATGAGACCTTCCGGAGTGTGATGCTCACGGAAAGCCTCACTGAATTCAGCCCAAGAAGTGATTTGGCCGACCGGGCGCATAGCTTCGAAGTTTTCCCACCAAAGGCTAGCAGGGCCTTCGAGATGATAGGCAGCATAGGTAACCTTGTCGGCTTCGGCTAGGTTGGCAGAACGTAGCTTGTGGGTGATGCTGCGAAGCCAGTCATCCGCGTCGAGGGGCTCGACGGAGTGATTAAACTTTGGCGGGTATAGCTTGATAAAGTCATTGATTGACACCAAGTCATTTCGCGGGTGGCATGCAGTGTTCTGCTCAATCCGCTCTAGCAGGCGGTTAGTCTCATGCTTGTTTCTTTCCGCCTCCAACATTACTTCGGCCAGAGAAGGCGGGTGAGGCATATCTTCACCCCTAGCTGCACTGGCTTCCCCCTGCTCCGAGGCAGCAGGGTTGCTGCGGGTGTTTTTTCCATCCTCCGTAGCCTGGAAGTTCAACATGACCATCCGGGAACAGACAGTCCTGAGGAGCCTACGGACCATGGGGGCTAGGATGAGGTCTTGGACCAACAAACGGTGGCCTGCGGGGCCACGGGGTGGGGTGATGCCTCCCACATCACGCCAATCCACCATGTCTGGCAGAGCTGATCTCACAGGATACAGATCCCTTGTATCCATACATCCAGCTTGCACCGCAGGTGCAAACCGAGTCAATGTGGCCCAATGATCAGCACGGGTATTGAAAAGCTCCAGCCTCAAGGCCCGATTCTCTCAGTCCTTATCTTCGAGCATCTCGGCAGTGGTACGAGTTAATGAATCCTCCTGAGTGGAGTCAGCATAGATAGCCTGAAGATACCCTTGCGCTCCCGGAAGTGAAGCTGGCATGTAACGGAAATCGGTGTTCCGAAGCAGGCCAGTCTGGACTCGCAAGATAGTCATCATGGAATAGGCAGCATCCTGCACAGCCATCTCAACAGTAACCCCGAGTCCATAGGAACAATGAAGGGGCTCGGTAGATCCAGGATAAGAAGGAAATATCCTGACGGTGCAGAGATATTGACTTTGATTAAAGTCGCGGAACTGCTCTTCGACGGTGTATTCGGGATACCAACGGTAGCCCGTCTCGATCATTACCCGGACTAACATAGCAGTATGACTGGGCACGTCGAGGCACCGGGTCAGGCGAACCACTTTATTTTGAACATGGTTGGCCATCTGAAAGCACAACCACAATGCAAAGGCATCAGAATTTCTAGGGAAAATTGGACAGCATAACAGCTGTAAATGCTCAGAAAAGATTTGAGTCATCCACAACAGTTTGCAATACCACTCAACAACATCATATCAAGATTCTGATCCAATTAGCAACATACTAAAGTAGTAGAACTGAACTGGGGCTTGTAACAACAATCCTATAAGCTACTACGGATTAGTAACACGTGAACTTGATAGAAGAAGAGGGCCTAGTCCTTAATCCACGTTGAACGAGAAGAGAATGACTCAGATCGGAGGCATAGGTAAAGGAGTAAAAGAACCTTGCGTTCCCTCCCACAATCAATTCCCCTACATATAACTAGAGCATTTCTAGACTCGACATCGACCAGTTTGGCTCAACGAACCTACAGGCAGTCCGACTCCGATGCAAACGCTGTCAGGACCCCGATTCCAAGTCACATCGATCTAGCCGGTAAAACCTCATATCACTTTGCGGCCTCACGCACGGTATTCCACGGGTGTCGCCTTACCATGGCCCGGGACCGTTTGCACCTTTTGGCTGACGTATATGATAGTGTCGCTAGCATCCATATGACAGAGAACCCGGGCCAACATGGCTAGGCGTGAACCCAAAGCGGCACAGACCTATGGAGACAGGCATACATGAATCACATCGAACATGTCGGTCATCAACGAGTGATTCCGGGCTGTAGCACTGGGCTGACAGGACTCCGGGAATCCCGGGCTATAGCAGGCTAGGCAGGACTCCGGAAATCTCCATGTGACATTTCCCCGAAGGGACAGACATAGGGACGAAGTGAAACACATGTCGGCCAGTCAAGTGTCCTGAACAGTAGTGCTGGGCTAGCAGGACTCCGGTGAACCGGGCTGTAGCGGACTACTATGGCTCGAGGAGCACTAGACTACATTTCCCCATATGAAAGGCTGCCAAGGATAAACAACTAGATTGTCGGATCCCACTCATACCAAGCATTTCAAACATACACACAATATGCCGGATATGAGTACATACAACATGGCATCACAACAAAACTCTACAACTCAAGTACTTTATTTAAAGGCTCCAGAGAGCCATACATAATAAGTTCATACAGATAGGGGTCACACGACCCGACACTCAAGTCATACAAACATACAAGCACATGCGGAAGCAACTAGTCTGAGTACAGACTCTAGAAAGAAAGAAGGCTTCTCGAAGCCTGTCTAACTACATAGGGCCCTCCATGGCCAGGATCACCACCTGGGTGGCTAGTAACTCGTCGACGTCAAGGTCTACATAGAACCCATCGGGGTGGGCGGTGTTGTCGTCTGGAAACGATAAATAAACAACCATGAGTACAAAGGTACTCAGCAAGTCTTACATCAGAACCTACTATACATGCTTATTCTCAAGAAGGTGGTGGGGTTAATGCAGCAAGCCAGCTTTGACTCTTGGCTAAGCTATCCTACGAAACTCCACCAGTAAAATAGTTTTCGCACACGAGTCCACTACTCACCAACACAATACTCCACCGGGGATCCTCCCTCGTCATCCTACGAGAGGGCCATCCTCGATACTCACACTTTTCTTGAGTCTTTTAGTAGTGTCCATTAACTTGTCTATGAACTGTATAGGCAACCAAGTAGTCCTTTACCGCGGACGCGGCTATTCGAATAGTTTTATACCCTGCAGGGGTGTACTTCGTCACACATGTTTCCACCACTTAGCGTCTGCACACGACATGTGCTCGGCAGACTTCAAGCAAAAACCGACGTGGGTGTAGACCACGACCTGACTAACCTCACAAGTCTCTAGTCCAGGTTTATCGCCTATTCAGGTTCCATCCGCAAGGAAATCCAGCCGGGGTGTCCTCAACGGCCCCAAACGATGTGAACAGGGTTCCCGTGACACCAAACGGGTGACTCGGTACACCGTGCCATGGTGTATCTACCGCAACATAGCCCACCCCTAGGGTCAGCGCTACGCACGGCCGCCAACACATGTCCTACAAACACCAGAAACTAGTTGCAACTCCTGGACAGAGGCGAGAGGGGTCAGTAAGTCGAGCGGGGTCATATTTCAGGGCCCAATGTGTGGTAGTAGCTGAATCTTAAATCACGCATACAGATCTCAGTTCTTAGGGACGGCCTCAATGAAACAACCCACCATGTACTCCTACATGGCCTCTCATCGATACCTTTACCAAAACATGTTCAACGCATCACTCACATTACCGGCATAAGCATTTCACTCTAGCCCATCTCCCAGATGAACCAGACCTGACACAACTCTAAGCATAGCAGGCATAGCAAGGTAAGAATCACATACATGGCTCAATCAACTCCTACACATGCTAGTGGGTTTCATCTAGTTACTGTGGCAATGACAGGTCATGCAGAGGATAAGGGTTCAACTACCGTAGCACACAGCAGTTTGAATCGCGTTGTCTTAATGCAGTAAACAAGAGCAGAAGCGAGAACATGGGTTTGTATCGGAATGATCAATGGTTGCTTGCCTGATGGAGTGGTAGTGGGATACTGCCCTTCAGTTGGATACTCGTGAATATCCTCGGAGGCAGAACCTACCACGAAGAACACATCGAAACACAATCAACACATGATGATATGCAACAATATGATGCATGCTATGACATGGCAATATGAATGTGTCTTGGCCTAATGCAAGTTATAACAGAAAGGAATGAACTCATTTGAATCAAAGATTCAAATATTAGCTCATTAAACATGGCATTTATAGTGCATTTCCTTATTCTGCCTAAACAGCAAGGTAAACTTGTTTTGTCATGCATGAAACCATTACAGATGGATAGAATGAATTTTTCTGATAATTTTTCATATATAATTTATCTCATTTCGAGCTATGGTTGAATTTCTATGAATTTTTGAAGTTTGAACTATTTTCTGGAATTTCCTGAATAAGAATAAATCCAGAAAATCAATTACTGCATCGGCATTGCGTCAGGGTGACGTCAGCAGGTCAAAGGCGCCAGCCCAGGTCAAACCTGACTGGTGGGCCCCTTCTGTCAGCCTCTCAGCTAATTAGCAAAATTAGATTAACACTAATTAGTTGTCAGTGGGGCCTGGGCCCACATGTCAGTGACTGATTTAATTAAAATTAATTAAGACTAATCCTAATTTAGTTAGCCAACCGGACCCACCTGTCATAGACTCAGGGAGGGTCTTCCTGGGCCCACCCAGGGGTCAAACTGGGTCAACTCGCCGGCGGCTCGATGCCGGCGAGGCCCGAGACGGCGGAGGGCTTCGGATTTGGTCCTTCGGTGACCAAATCGATGGCAAGAGACGTGCTACGCGTAGCTGGGGCTCGTGCGCATCTAGTGGGGCAAGTGGGAGGAGCTGGGGTGGAGCGAGCTCGCCAGAATCGAGCTCGTGGCGGCGGCCGGAGTTCGGGCGAGGTCGGAATCGACGCTACGGTGCACGGGAGGGAGAACTGGGGGTGGCTACAGGTTCCTGGTGCTGCACTGAGCACGGTGAGGCGCTCGGACGCGTGCTTACACGGCCGTAGCCACGACGGTGACATGGCCGGCGGCGAGGAGCGCTCGGGCTCGGAGGGAGCGGTGGCTACGAGGCGTAATCGAGCACGGGAACTAGGGGGAAAGGAAGAGGGGCTCACGGCGGAGTCGGAGAGGGGGTCAGCAGGCTCTGGGAGGTCCTGGCGGCGGCAAATTCGACCGGAGATGGCTCGGGTGCCCGAGGTTGAAGACGAGGGCGAAGGCGGCGATGCGTGGCTCGGTGGGGAGGACGAGGGAGTCGAGGCGGAGCAAATGGGCTCGTCGGAGGGGCGAGGGGGTGTCTGTGGTGGCAACTACGGCGATCGGCAGCGAGGTACGCGCTCGGCCGTCGCGGGAGAGAGAGAGGGAGACGAGGGGAAGAGTGAGAGAGTGCGAGAGGGAGACGTGGGGGTCGCGTGGCACTTCAGGGCGTCTCCCGGGCGTCGGCGGAAGTAGGAGGTGGCCGGCGTGTGGCCGCGGGCGCCGACCACGTGCTCCGCATCCTTCTGGCGCGAGGAGGACGACGACTGGCAGCGCCAGCAGGCTGGGCCGAGCCAGGTGGCTGGGCCAGCACAGGTAAGGCCCAGGTGGGCTTTCTTCTCTCTCTTTTTTTATTTAGTTTCTGTTTTCTATTAAACTGCAACTATTTAGCTTTAAATAAAATACTAAAACATTTTCAAAAATCCTGGAAATAAATGTGGCCTCTGTTTAGATTATTTCCAACAGGAAACATTTATTCCCAGAATTATTTGAGCATTTAAATTATTTAATAGCATTTAAATGCCCAAATTGAAATACTTATGATTTAATTCAATGACCTTCTGTTGACCTAGAAAAATGTGCACCAATTTTGTCAGAGGTTCTAACCTAAGACAAAGAGGGTGAACTTTTTAGAAGGGCATTTCAGGTTCATTGAAAATATTTTTAGTAAACCCTAGTTGTTTCCAGGGGGGTGTTGCGGGTTTCTGCCTTCCCCATTTCAAATTTAAAAGAAATTTAAACATGATGCACATTCTAATGCTGGAACTAGCTAGGGTGTGACAATTATCCGGAAATCGTAATACATGTGTGAATACATAGACCACAATGTGTCCCTAGTGAGCCTCTAGTTGACTAGCTTGTTGATCAACAGATAGTCATGGTTTCCTGGCTATGGACATGGGGATGTCATTGATAACGGGATCACATCATTAGGAGAATGATGTGATGGACAAGACCCAAACCTAAGCATAGCACAAAGATCGTGTAGTTCGTTTGATGTACCTTTTCTGGATGTCAAGTATCATTTCCTTAGACCATGAGATTGTGCAACTCCCAGATACCGTAGGAGTGCCTTGGGTGTGCCAAACGTCACAACGTAACTGGGTGGCTATAAAGGTACATTACAGGTATCTCCGAAAGTGTCTGTTGGGTTGGCACGAATCGAGACTGGGATTTGTCACTCCGTATGACGGAGAGGTATCTCTGGGCCCACTTGGTAATGCATCATCATAATGAGCTCAATGTGATCAAGTGGTTGATCACGGGATCATGCATTATGGTACGAGTAAAGTGACTTGCCGGTAACGAGACTGAACAAGGTATTGGGATACCGAGGATCGAGTCTCGGGCAAGTAATGTACCGATTGACGAAGGGAATTGAGTACGGGATTGATTAGGTCCTCGACATCGTGGTTCATCCGATGAGATCATCGAGGAGCATGTTGGAGCCAACATGGGTATCCAGATCCCGCTGTTGGTTATTGACCAGAGAGTCGTCTCGGTCATGTCTGCTTGTCTCCCGAACCCGTAGGGTCTACAAACCTAAGGTTCGGTGACGCTCGGGTTGTATAGATATGAGTATGCAGTAATCCGAAAGCTGTTCGGAGTCCCTGATGAGATCGTGGATGTCACGAGGAGTTCTATAATTTTCCGGAGGTGAAGAATTATATATAGGAAGTGTAGTTTTAGCCATCGGGAAAGTTTCGGGGTCACCGGTATTGTACCGGGACCACCGGATGGGTCCCGGGGGTCCATCGGGTGGGGCCACCCATCCCGGAGGGCCCCATGGGCTGAAGTGGGGAGGGGAACCAGCCCATAGTGGGCTGGTGCGCCCCCCCCCCTTGGGCCCCCCATGCGCCTAGGGTTGGGAACCCTAGGGGGAGGGGGCGCCTCCACTTGCCTTGGGGGGTACTCTACCCCCTTGGCTGCCACCCCCCTAGGAGATCCCATCTCCTAGGGCCGGCTCACCCCCCTAGGGGGCCTATATAAAGGGGGGAGGGAGGGCAGCCGCACCTCAAGTCTTGGAGCCTCCCTCTCCCCTGCTACACCTCTCCCTCTCGCAGAAACTCGGCGAAGCCCTGCTGCGATCACTGCTCAATCCACCACCATGCCGTCGTGCTGCTGGATCTTCATCAACCTCTCCTTCCCCCTTGCTGGATCAAGAAGGAGGAGACGTCATACACTCCGTACGTGTGTTGAACGCGGAGGTGCCGTCCGTTCGGCACTTGGTCATCGGTGATTTGGATCACGGCGAGTACGACTCCATCATCCCCGTTCTCTTGAACGCTTCCGCGCGCGATCTACAAGGGTATGTAGATGCACTCTCCTCTCATTGCTAGTTGACTCCATAGAGTGATCTTGGTGAAACGTAGGAATTTTTTTTGTTTTCTGCAACGTTCCCCAATAGTGGTATCATGAGCTAGGTCTATGCGTAGTTACTATGCACGAGTAGAACACAAAGTAGTTGTGGGCATCGATATTGTCAATTTGCTTGCCGTTACTAGTCTTATCTTGATTCGGCGGCATCGTGGGGTGAAGCGGCCCGGACCAACCTTACACGTACGCTTACGTGAGACCGGTTCCATAAGGTGGCTGGCGGGTGTCTGTCTCTCCCACTTTAGTCAGATCGGATTCGATGAACAGGGTCCTTATGAAGGGTAAATAGAAATTGGCAATTCACGTTGTGGTTTTGGCGTAGGTAAGAAACGTTCTTGCTAGAAACCTATAGCAGCCACGTAAAAACTTGCAACAACAATTAGAGGACGTCTAACTTGTTTTTGCAGCAAGTGTTTTGTGATGTGATATGGCCAAAAGTTGTGATGAATGATGAATGATATATGTGATGTATGAGATTGATCATGTTCTTGTAATAGGGATCACGACTTGCATGTCGATGAGTATGACAACCGGCAGGAGCCATAGGAGTTGTCTTTATTTATTTATGACCTGCGTGTCAACATAAACGTCATGTAATTACTTTACTTTATTGCTAAAGCATTAGCCATAGTAGTAGAAGTAATAGTTGGCGAGCAACTTCATGGAGACACAATGATGGAGATCATGATGATGGAGATCATGGTGTCATGCCGGTGACAAGATGATCATGGAGCCCCAAGATGGAGATCAAAGGAGATATATGATATTGGCCATATCATGTCACTATTATTTGATTGCATGTGATGTTTATCATGTTTTTGCATCTTGTTTACTTAGAACGACGGTAGTAAATAAGATGATCCCTCATAATAATTTTAAGAAAGTGTTCCCCCTAACTGTGCGCCGTTGCGACAGTTCGTTGTTTCGAAGCACCACGTGATGATCGGGTGTGATAGATTCCAACGTTCACATACAATGGGTGTAAGATAGATTTACACACGCAATACACTTAGGTTGACTTGACGAGCCTAGCATGTACAGACATGGCCTCGGAACACAGAAGACCGAAAGGTCGAGCATGAGTCGTATAGAAGATACGATCAACATGAAGATGTTCACCGATGTTGACTAGTCCGTCTCATGTGATGATCAGACACGGCCTAGTCAACTCAGATCATGTTATACTTAGATGACTGGAGGGATGTTTATCTAAGTGGGAGTTCATTTAATAATTTGATTAGATGAACTTAATTATCATGAACTTAGTCTAAAATCTTTACAATATGTCTTGTAGATCAAATGGCCAACGTTGTCCTCAACTTCAACGCCTTCCTAGAGAAAACCAAGCTGAAAGACGATGGCAGCAACTATACGGAGTGGGTCTGGAACGTGAGGACCATCCTCATAGCTGCCAAGAAAGATTATGTCCTAGAAGCACCGCTAGGTGACGCACCCGTCCCACCGAACCAAGACGTTATGAACGCTTGGCAGACACGTGCTGATGATTACTCCCTCGTTCAGTGCGGCATGCTTTACAGCTTAAAACTGGGGCTCCAAAAGCGTTTTGAGAGACACGGAGCATATGAGATGTTCGAAGAGCTGAAAATGGTTTTTCAAGCTCATGCCCGGGTCGAGAGATATGAAGTCTCCGATAAGTTCTTCAGCTGTAAGATGGAGGAAAATAGTTCTGTTAGTGAGCACATACACAAAATGTCTGGGTTGCATAACCGCTTGACTCAGCTGGGAGTTAATATCCCGGATGACGCGGTTATTGACAGAATCCTTCAGTCGCTTCCACCAAGCTACAAGAGCTTTGTGATGAACTTCAATATGTAGGGGATGGAAAAGACCATTCCTGGAGTATTTGCAATGCTGAAATCAGCAGAGGTAGAAGTCAAAAAGGAACATCAAGTGTTGATGGTGAATAAAACCACTAAGTTCAAGAAAGGCAAGGGTAAGAAGAACTTCAAGAAATACGGCAAGGGAGTTGCCGCGCCCGGTAAGCAAGCTGCCGGGAAGAAGCCAAAGCATGGACCCAAGCCCGAGACTGAGTGCTTTTATTGCAAGGGAAGTGGTCACTGGAAGCGAAACTGCCCCAAATACTTAGCGGACAAGAAGGCCGGCATCACAAAAGGTATATGTGATATACATGTAATTGATGTGTACCTTACCAGTACTCGTAGTAGCTCCTGGGTATTTGATACCGGTGCGGTTGCTCACATTTGTAACTCAAAGCAGGAGCTGTAGAATAAGCGGAGACTGGCGAAGGACGAGGTGACGATGCGTGTCGGGAATGGTTCCAAGGTCGATGTGATCGCCATCGGCACGCTACCACTACATTTACCTATGGGATTAGTTTTAAACCTCAATAGTTGTTATTTAGTGCCAGCTTTGAGCATGAACATTGTATCAGGATCTCGTTTAATACGAGATGGCTACTCATTTAAATCAGAGAATAATGGTTGTTCTATTTATATGAGAGATATGTTTTATGGTCATGCTCCGATGGTGAATGGTTTATTCTTAATGAATCTCGAGCATAATGCTACACATATTCATAGTGTGAATACCAAAAGATGTAAGGTTGATAATGATAGTCCCACATACTTGTGGCACTGCCGCCTTGGTCACATAGGTGTCAAACGCATGAAGAAGCACCATGCAGATGGACTTTTAGAGTCTCTTGATTATGAATCATTTGACACGTGCGAACCATGCCTCATGGGTAAAATGACCAAGACTCCATTCTCAGGAACAATGGAGCGAGCAACCAACTTATTAGAAATCATACATACTGATGTGTGCGGTCCAATGAGTGTTGAGGCTCGCGGTGGCTATCATTATGTTCTCACCCTCACTGATGACTTGAGTAGATATGGGTATGTCTACTTAATGAAACACAAGTCTGAGACCTTTGAAAAGTTCAAGGAATTTCAGAGTGAGGTTGAGAATCAACGTGACAGGAAAATCAAGTTCTTGCGATCAAATCGGGGGGGAGAATACTTGAGTCACGAATTTGGCACACACTTAAGAAAATGTGGAATAGTTTCACAACTCACGCCGCCTGGAACACCTCAGCGTAATGGTGTATCCGAACATCGTAATCGCACTCTATTAGATATGGTGCGATCTATGATGTCTCTTACCGATTTACCGCTATCATTTTGGGGCTATGCTTTAGAGACTGCCGCATTCACCTTAAATAGGGCTCCGTCGAAATCCGTTGAGACGACACCGTATGAATTATGGTTTGGGAAGAAACCTAAGCTATCGTTTCTAAAAGTTTGGGGATGCGATGCTTATGTCAAGAAACTTCAACCTGAAAAGCTCGAACCCAAGTCGGAAAAATGCGTCTTCATAGGATACCCTAAAGAAACTGTTGGGTATACCTTCTACCTCAGATCCGAAGGCAAGATCTTCGTTGCCAAGAATGGATCCTTTCTAGAGAAGGAGTTTCTCTCGAAAGAAGTAAGTGGGAGGAAATTAGAGTTTGATGAAGTAATTCCTCTTGAGAGTAGTGCAGCTCAGGGAAATGTTCCTGTGGTGCCTGCACTGATTAGAGAGGAAGTTAATGATGATGATCAAGATACTTCGGATCAAGCTCCTACTGAACTTCATAGGTCCACAAGGACACGTTCCGCACCAAAGTGGTAGGGCAACCCTGTCATGGAAATCGTGTTGTTAGACAACAGTGAACCTTCGAACTATGAAGAAGCGATGGCGGGCCCGGATTCCGACAAATGGCTGGAAGCCATGAAATCCGAGATAGGATCCATGTATGAAAACGAAGTATGGACTTTGACTGACTTGCCCGTTGATCGGCGAGCCATAGAAAATAAATGGATCTTTAAGAAGAAGACAGACGCGGATGGTAATGTGACCATCTATAAATCTTGGCTTGTCGCTAAGGGTTATCGACAAGTTCAAGGGGTTGACTACGATGAGACTTTCTCACCCGTAGCGAAGCTGAAGTCCGTCCGAATCATGTTAGCAGTTGCCGCATTCTATGATTATGAGATATGGCAAATGGACGTCAAAACGGCATTCCTTAATGGTTTCCTTAAGGAAGAATTGTATATGATGCAGCCGGAAGGTTTTGTCGATCCTAAGAATGCTGACAAGGTGTGCAAGCTCCAATGCTCGATTTATGGGCTGGTGCAAGCATCTCGGAGTTGGAACATTCGCTTTGATGAGATGATCAAAGTGTTTGGGTTTATGCAGACTTATGGAGAAGCCTGCATTTACAAGAAAGTGGGTGGGAGCTCTGTAGCATTTCTCATATTGTATGTGGATGACATACTGTTGATGGGAAATGATATAGAATTCTTGGAAAGCATAAAGGCCTATTTGAACAAGTGTTTTTCAATGAAGGACCTTGGAGAAGCTGCTTATATATTAGGCATCAAGATCTATAGAGATAGATCGAGACGCCTCATTGGTCTTTCACAGAGTACGTACCTTGACAAGATTTTGAAGAAGTTCAAAACGGATCAGTCAAAGAAGGGGTTCTTGCCTGTATTGCAAGGTACGAGATTGAGCTTGGCTCAATGCCCGACCACGGTAGAAGATAGAGAAAAGATGAGTGTCGTCCCCTATGCCTCGGCCATAGGGTCTATCATGTATGCTATGCTGTGTACCAGACCTGATGTAAACCTTGCCGTGAGTTTGGTAGGAAGGTACCAAAGTAATCCCGGCATGGAACACTGGACAGCGGTCAAAAATATCCTGAAGTACCTGAAAAGGACTAAGGAAATGTTTCTCGTTTATGGAGGTGACGAAGAACTCGTCGTAAAGGGTTACGTCGATGCTACCTTCGACACAGATCTGGATGACTCTAAGTCACAAACTGGATACGTGTATATTTTGAATGGTGGGGCAGTAAGTTGGTGCAGTTGCAAGCAAAGCATTGTGGCGGGACTACATGTGAAGCGGAGTACATGGCAGCCTCAGAGGCAGCACACGAAGCAGTCTGAGTGAAGGAGTTCATTACCGACCTAGGAGTCATACCCAATGCGTCAGGCCCGATGACTCTCTTCTGTGACAACACTGGAGCTATTGCCCTTGCCAAGGAGCCCAGGTTTCACATGAAGACCATGCATATCAAGCGTCGCTTCAACTCCATTCGTGAAAGTGTTCAAAATGGAGACACAGAGATTTGTAAAGTATATACGGACCTGAATGTAGCAGATCCGTTGACTAAACCTCTCCCTAGAGCAAAACATGATCAACACCAGAATTCCATGGGTGTTCGGTTCATCACAATGTAACTAGATGATTGACTCTAGTGCAAGTGGGAGATTGTTGGAAATATGCCCTAGAGGCAATAATAAAATGATTATTATATTTCCTTGTTCATGATAATTGTCTATTATTCATGCTATAATTGTATTATCCGGAAATCGTAATACATGTGTGAATACATAGACCACAATGTGTCCCTAGTCAGCCTCTAGTTGACTAGCTCGTTGATCAACAGATAGTCATGGTTTCCTGACTATGGACATGGGGATGTCATTGATAACAGGATCACATCATTAGGAGAATGATGTGATGGACAAGACCCAAACCTAAGCATAGCACAAAGATCGTGTAGTTCGTTTGCTGTAGCTTTTCTGGATGTCAAGTATCATTTCCTTAGACCATGAGATTGTGCAACTCCCAGATACCGTAGGAGTGCCTTGGGTGTGCCAAACATCACAACGTAACTGGGTGGCTATAAAGGTACATTACAGGTATCTCCGAAAGTGTCTGTTGGGTTGGCACGAATCGAGACTGGGATTTGTCACTCCGTATGACGGAGAGGTATCTCTGGGCCCACTCGGTAATGCATCATCGTAATGAGCTCAATGTGATCAAGTGGTTGATCATGGGATCATGCATTACGGTATGAGTAAAGTGACTTGCCGGTAACGAGACTGAACAAGGTATTGGGATACCGACGATCGAGTCTGGGGCAAGTAACGTACAGATTGACAAAGGGAATTGAGTACGGGATTGATTAGGTCCTCGACATCATGGTTCATCCGATGAGATCATCGAGGAGCATGTGGGAGCCAACATGGGTATCCAGATCCCGCTGTTGGTTATTGACCAGAGAGTCGTCTCGGTCATGTCTGCTTGTCTCCCGAACCCGTGGGGTCTACACACTTAAGGTTCGGTGACGCTAGGGTTGTATAGATATGAGTATGCAGTAATCCGAAAGTTGTTCGGAGTCCCGGATGAGATCTTGGACGTCACGAGGAGTTCCGGAATTGTCCGGAGGTGAAGAATTATATATAGGAAGTGTAGTTTCGGCCATCGGGAAAGTTTCGGGGTCACCGGTATTGTACCGGGACCACCGGATGGGTCCCGGGGGTCCACCGGGTGGGGCCACCCATCTTGAAGGGCCCCATGTGCTGAAGTGGGGAGGGGAACCAGCCCATAGTGGGCTGGTGCGCCCCCCCCCTTGGGCCCCCCATGCGCCTAGGGTTGGGAACCCTAGGGTAGGGGGCGCCTCCACTTGCCTTGGGGGGTACTCTACCCCCTTGGCCGCCGCCCCCCTAGGAGATCCCATCTCCTAGGGCCGGCGCACCCCCCTAGGGGCCTATATAAAGGGGGGGAGGGAGAGCAGCCGCACCTCAAGTCTTGGCGCCTCCCTCTCCCCTGCTACACCTCTCCCTCTCGCAAAAGCTCGGCGAAGCCCTGCTGCGATCACTACTGCATCCACCACCACGCCGTCGTGCTGCTGGATCTTCATCAACCTCTCCTTCCCCCTTGCTGGATCAAGAAGGAGGAGACGTCATCCGCTCCGTACGTGTGTTGAACGCGGAGGTGCCGTCCGTTCGGCACTTGGTCATCGGTGATTTGGATCACGGCGAGTACGACTCCATCATCCCCGTTCTCTTGAACGCTTCCGCGCGCGATCTACAAGGGTATGTAGATGCACTCTCCTCTCATTGCTAGTTGACTCCATAGATTGATCTTGGTGAAACGTAGGAATTTTTTTTTGTTTTCTGCAACGTTCCCCAACACAAACATGGTGGTGCCCGTATCTACTCATGCAAAGGATGTTGGGTAGTGGCCCCTGATCATGGCAGATGCTGCATGGCAGTTCACACAGGTGTGTAATTGCAGCGGTTAGATTGCACAATGACATGGGTGACCACTTTGCAAAGGTTACTTCCGTGAGCTGTGCGCCTTCGTCCAGTGCAACCACATATGTGAGTTCACTCTATCTACGCTGCTCCTGCTGCCTCCACAGTTTTGTTTTCTGCTCTCTTTAGTCCCTGACAGAATGCACTCCTTGCGGCCTTCCTGCGCCGCTTCACACTGTCGTCCTTGGTTTTGGTGTCCTCTATTCTCATCTGGCGTCACATCTGTCTCTTAGTCGGTGGTGTCCAGATCCAATAACAACCGTCTTTGTTCTTGTGGCACCGGAGCTAGTTAGCCCTCAACCTCAATTGCGGCTGATTTCCTCTTCCTCGGATCCCGCCGATGTTGTGCTAGCAGAGGTGTTTTGTGAATCCCATTAGCAACAACACGACAAATATATAACTTGGTTTGCAGTGAATATGAACCATCTAGCTTTCGTTGATTGAATTGCACTATGCTCTTGGCCACGGCATTCTCTTTGTTTGCACGCCTTAGTCAAATAGCAATAGAAATAGTGGGATTACATGGTGGTGGCATGCCAGCCGTACTACATCAACAAAAGAGATTTATCAATCGGGTGTAGGTTCCCCATCTTGGGTTGGAGGATTAGAAGATAGCAGGCAAAATTAAATCATGGCACTGAGGCTCACCACATGACATCCGAAGACAAGTCGATGAATGATGATTAAACTAGTGAGATGCATTAATGATCGTTTAAATGCTACTCCGATAAGACGTTTTTTGATACTAACGTTTTGAGATAGAGGGAGTACTAACAAGAAAACATAAACTTTTGCCTATGTTCATGCCTGGACCCCTTCTTTCATTTCGCTGGTCTTGTGGATCACAGTCAATGCACAAAAAAAAAATTCCATGTTATATAAAATAACAAGTTATTGGTTATATATGAACATTGGAAATGTTCTCCTAAGTGAACCAGCCTGTCCCATTTTGTCTGACTCAGTCTGCTCTGGCTATGTACATATGCACTTCCTAGATACAATTTACAGTGCCAAGAGGGCATAGTAAATATACGTAGAGCTCAGATGTAACGGCAAGATAATGAAGCCCAATATAATAGCATAACTTCGATTTGCTTTGTCCGGCTCACATCGTTAAACCAGCCGCAGTGTGCCCATTTATGATCTTGTATTCAACAAAGTGAGGTTTCTCCAGTGGCATAAATGGAGAACGCTAAAACACATCAAACATTTGGCTGAGAAGTGAAGAAGGCTCATCTAATAAAGACTAGAGTGCTCAACATACAATCAGTACTAGTTGATCTCTACACCTGAGCACACATCAAATATTCAGTTGCAGATCATCTCATCTGAATGCAAACAGGGGAGACATGAAAAACACCTCTGCCAGTGATAGATACAATCATACGATACAATCAGAAATTTTGTGGACTAGTAAAAATACGGCAGAAAATATCAAAATCTGAATTAGAATTTACAACAGAAAATCATACACATATTTCAAATACTAGGAAAGCAAGAGTAAAATGAGAAGCATATAGAAATTAGACAACCTATATATGTACCTAGTATCAGCTAAATACAATACAATTTCATAGATGAAATGAGTTTGAAAAACGCCTTGAAATTAAGCACATACAACAAACATGATACGGAAGTTTCAGTTTCAACGACAACCACATCAATGATGTAGTAAGTATATGCCACTAAAACACATCAGTTAAGAATAATGGTGATGCACAAACTAGTTACAGTCTACAACGTACATTCACTGCTAGTTGTTGTATACTACCTGAAAACACATCAAATGTTCAGTTGCAGATTATCTCATCTCAATGCATACTAGGGAGACATGAAAAACTCCTCTGCCACCGACATATTCAATAATGCGATACAATAAGAAGTTGTCTGCACCCCTGACAACACGGTGGAAAATATCAAAGTCGGAATTATAATTTACAGCAGAAATTCATACAAATAGTTTAAACAACCTATATAGTAGCAGTCTAAAATTCTAAATAGTTCACAATTTCATATAGATGAAATGAGTTCGAAAACAGACTTCAAATTTAGCACACATACAACAAACTTGATATGGAACTTCTAGGTTTACATATTACAACAACAGCAAAGAAACACTGACGAGGAGCAAACACAAACAACAAAGACTCTAATTAAACTGATAGATATATGTATGATGCCTAAAACTGAACTTGCTGGGAATAGCTCAATTAA
>NC_041388.1:586136342-586142193 GCF_002162155.2 Triticum dicoccoides
AAGCAGTGCTTGATCTCGCTGGGGATTGAGTAACGCCACCCGCCGGTGTCGGCTCAGGGATACTCGTTTTGCTGGAGGACACAGTGCGGACCACCAGGGTAGACGTTGTCGAGGAAGTAGATGTAGCACGGTCTGACAGTGTGTCCCGTGTCGAAGGCCTTGGAGCAGGCCCGGGTGACGAAGAGCACCTGCCCAGTCATCTGGTAGACGCCCCGGGACCAGGAGGCCGGACGGCCTTCCTATTGCCTTTGTAGCCTAAAGACCTGGAACCGGGACGTGCGGCCTGTCAACAGCGAGATGAATCTCCTCACCATCAGAAGATCAGCGCTAGAGGCGGAGAGTAGGAGGTAGCGGGATACGATCTCCGCGTGTGCCATGTTCGTCCGGGGATCAAGAATCTCATAGGCAAGTTGTACAATAGTATGCGTAGACGTCGAAAGTTTGGCCTTATAGCACAGTAGATGTCGAAAGTTTGGCCTTATAGCAGTAGATGTCATCATCTGAGTCGACGGCCCAGAACCATCCATGGTCTTATGTCAGGTCCTAGGCCTTGGGAGGGGCTGTTATCTCTGCGGGCAGCGACGTCCAGCACTCCATGCCTGGGCAGCAGAAGGCCATGTTTGTCTGGCTAGACGTTATGGCAGCGACCACGTAGGCACGAGAAGGCGGAGTGATAGACATGGAGGCTGTGGGGAATATCATGGGGCACCTTAGGTCGTCGGAGTTGATGGGGATGCACACACAATTGGGGAGCGCGATGTGCTCGCTAGTGCAGAGATTGAGCACAGCATGACTGAGGGAGTCCTGGATTAAGGGGTCTCCGGACAGCCGGACTATATCATTTGGCCGGACTGTTGGACTATGAAGATACGATATTGAAGACTTCGTCCCGTGTCTGGATGGGACTCTACTTGGCGTGGAAGGCAAGCTACGCAATAGGGATATGTATATCTCCTCCTTTGTAACCGACCTTATGTAACCCTAGCACCCTCCGGTGTTTTTATAAACCGGAGGGTTTTAGTCCATAGGACAACAGACAATCATACCATAGGCTAGCTTCTAGGGTTTAGCCTCTCTGATCTCGTGCTAGATCAACTCTTGTAATACTCATATCATCAAGAACAATCAAGAAGGATGTAGGCTTTTACCTCCATCAAGAGGGCCCGAACCTGGGTAAACGTCGTGTCCCCTGCCTCCTGTTACCATCCGCCTTAGATGCACAGTTCGGGACCCCCTACCCGAGATCCGCCGGTTTTGACACCGACAATGACTATGGCAGTGATGGGATGATACCATGACCCACCCTCCCGGAGTGGATCCACAAAAATGTGCCCCACGGCCCTCGTCGGAGAGGGCCGGGCGCAAATCAACGTAGCCGCCAAAGATCCTGTAGTTTTCGGTCTGGGCAGGGGAGGGCATGAGGAGCCATGGCAGCGGGGATGGGTTCTGCAAGGCTACCTGGCACCAGTGCTTGCTGATGGCGGATGCCCGGACTCGGTCCGCGATGCACAATAGCAAGAGGAGGATATGGCCGAGGAGATCTCAATGGAGGCCGGATGGAGATCTTATTCCATGACGAGCCGGTCAGCCCTCGTTGACTCAGGAGGTGACTGACCTGCAAGCCGAAAGACGAGGTCCAGAGGCCGGTGGGTGCTCCGGCCAATGTGTTTGTGATGGAGCTGCCCTACTGCAGGTGCCAGGCGTCAAGGCTCCTTTGCAGCACCATGAAGACAACCTCCCTACCCTGCCATTGCAGCACCTAGCTGCTCCGCTCTCCGTCATTCGCTCATGCTTGTCGTTCAATCATCCATTTATCGGTCAACCTACCTAGGGCTCTATATCTGCATATCTTTCTCATTTTTGTTGGACCTTGCAAAGGGACAAGGGGCGAAGGAAACAGGTTAGCCTAGCCATAGACCTGCTAGACAGAGAATCTAAAAAGTTTATGTATGCATTTTTGGTTTACAGTTCCTCTGTTTCTTTGTTGTGGTAATTTTGTTTCTTTACCCACTGTGCAAGGCTGTGCAGTAGCCGGGATTTGTCCAAATGAACTTCTAGGTGAGATGCCTTCGGTTTTGTCCAGTGGTGGTCTAGTCGTTTTGGCTGGTAACGGTCTGCGCCAGTGTGTACCCGTCAAAGCTGCTCCACACTCCTCAGGTCATTCTAATGGGCTCTTCTCTAATGGGCTCTTCTCCATCTATGCATAAGCCGATGATACTTTCTGAAGTCTCATTCAATTTAGAAAAGTGCATCAATTCAGTGAAAGTGCAACTTACACTTTTTTTATTTAGTTGCATTTTTGTAGAAAAGTGCAGGCTACAGTTATTTAGTAAACTAAAATTGATTTTTCTAAACTGATAGGTTCTTAAGAAAAACTCTAATCTACTTTGAATCAACAAAAGAACATGACGGCAGATTTGTGTGCTTCTCACTTGGGCCAGCTGGGCAGATAGTGACGCCAAGGTCCAGCAATTGTTGTGTTTTGGACTGCAGTGTGCCGGTGTCTGCATGATACCCGCGTGCTGTTGTCTGCTCGTTCACAGCAAGCCTTGCCACCTGATTTGTCAAGCATACCTTGTTGTCAAATACCCGGGTATTACTCTCCAGCCATGTCATCCTCATGCCTGAAATTAGTAGCCGTCGATATGAGCTTGTGCCTCCAGTTTCGGATTTTTTTCTCGGCAAGAAGACGTGCAGACCTCTCCACACATTGTGTAGGATCAACATGTGATTAATGGTTATGACAGATTGATCATGAGCTGAGACGACGCCCCACTTGACCACAGAGCCTTGGCCTAATATGTGAATTCCACATCGAAGAAGGAAGCCATATAGGCTGATGCCGCAGAGTAGACACCATTAGATGTTAAACGTTGTGTTGTTGGTCCGAGAGAGGGGGAACCATCTGAATATCATGCCAAAGATCAAAATACTCAACAATTACCTGAAATGAGGGAGCCTGTCGTAGGTCTCTAATCCAAGTCTTGTTGAAAAGTGCATCACCCACTGTTCTTCGGTTGGCACCCCGAGCCCGAGCAAAGGAGTAAAGCTCAGGGGTCATATCCTTAGCACCTCTGCCTTCTCCGGTCACCTTGCACTGCGTTTGCTTTGCATGGCCAGGCTTCTCGTTGGCGCTCAGCCGTAGCCGCGTGCATTATAGCTACTCTAGGGAATTCCCGTGCCGCCGCCACAGCCTCCGAGCGAGGCCGGTGTTCAAAGTGACCGCATACAAACAGCCAGGCAGGCGTCCCGTCCCTCATGCTTGCAGTGTAGCCCACGCCAAATAGCGATCAAGTGATTAGACGGCCCAATCAAGGCCATGGTAAGTAGGGGCCCATACATCATGTATTGGGCCACAAACGTAGTCCGGTTGTGGGACCAGCCTATCTTAGGTAAAATAGTATAAAACAGATAAACCGGCCGATCTTACTAATGGAGAATAGAGATCCACCTATCTTCAACTTATGGCTTGCACACATTCATATTATCTCCAATTGCTTGCCTACACGCATTCATTACTTTCCTCTATTCTTTGATATTGAGCCTTTCACCTTTTAGAGAAATTGAGTATCCACTATGGTAAGCTGGCGGCGGAGTCGGTCGTAAGCTAACTATATGCATATGACATTCGGTGAACATCATGCATGTTAGACACAACCTCCTTCTGGAGCTTCTATTGAAGAACATAATAGTAACATATATAGTTAGAAATGTAGTTTACTTAAGAAGAATGTATGCAACCATAGTTAACAAAATCGTACCATGTTTTTTGCATTGAATTTACCATCATGCAACTAGTGGACCAGTGGCACGTCACTAGTAGAAAACAGGGCTTTGGTCACAGCTCAATGTACACACTAGTCCCGGTTGCATTACGAACCGGGGCTAATGTTCAATGTGAACATTAGTCCCGGATCAAATGGGACCTTTAGTCCCGGTTTGAGACATGCCCTTTAGTCCCGATTCGTATCTCAAACCGGGACTAAAGGTTTTTAGTCCCGGTTTGAGAGATGAACCGGGACTAAAGGGTGTGATGCCCTTTAGTCCCGGTTCGTGTCTCCAACCGGGACTAAAGGGATCGTGTCTCAAACTACCCCCCCCCCCTTGTGTATCGCCATTTTAGTTTTGAAAAAACAAAAGAAAATGATAAAAACTTCAAAAAATAAAATCCTTCGCGATGTAGTTATATTACTACATCTGCTAGTTAGTAAAATTAAAAAACTTAAATTTGGATATGTTTTGCAAAAAAATGTTATGAAAAAGTAAAACGACTATAACTTTTGCATACGATGTCGGAAAAAACGTATAATATATCGAAGTGTTCAGCACGAAAATTGCACATCGAAGAAGGAAGCCATATAGGCTGATGCCGCTGAGTAGACACCATTAGATGTTAAATGTTGTGTTGTTGCTCCGAGAGAGGAGGAACCATCTGAATATCATGCCAAAGATCAAAATACTCAACAATTACCTGAACTGAGGGAGCCTGTCGTAGGTCTCTGATCCAAGTCTCGTTGAAAAGTGCCTCACCCACTATTGTTTGGTTGGCACCCCGAGCCCGAGCAAAGGAGTAAAGCTCAGGGGTCATATCCTTAGCACCTCTGCCTTCTCCGGTCACCTTGCACTGCGTTTGCTTTGCATGGCCAGGCTTCTCGTTGGCGCTCAGCCGTAGCCGCGTGCATTATAGCTACTCTAGGGAATTCCCGTGCCGCCGCCACAGCCTCCGAGCGAGGCCGGTGTTCAAAGTGACCGCATGCAAACAGCCAGGCAGGCGTCCCATCCCACATGCTTGCAGTGTAGCCCACGCCAAATCGCGAACAAGTGATCAGACGGCCCAATCAAGGCCGAGCTAAGTAGGGGCCCATACATCATGTGTTGGGCCACAAACGTAGTCCGGTAGTGGGACCATAAACGCAACATGCATATATACAAGGTTGCATGCATGCCATTGCCAGCTACGAGTGGGATCCGACGGTGAACTGGAATCAGCCGTCCTTTTTTCTCCTTACCAAATCAGGCGATCTGTCGGTAATGACGAACAGATACTAGAACGTCTACATTTACTAGCCGTGAGCGTGGCCGTCAAGAAACAACAAGGATTCATCCGTGGATGTCCCACCAAGAACGAAGAACAGACGTGAGCATGGCCGTCAAGAAACAACAAGGATTCATCCGTCCATGTCCCACCAAGAACGAAGAACAGTCGTGACCGTGGCCGTCGATCCATCTGACCACTTGAAGAACAACGAGGTCCGCACGCACCAGGGACGAGCTAGCTAGCTGCTCAGCCAAGACGACGACTTTGCGTGGGCGCCGGCGTTGGTCTCGTGGCAAGTAAAAAATACCTACAAAAACAAAAGGAAGGGAGAAACGACGACGTACCGCCATTCTTCACGCTCCAGACGTACGCACTGCCCTCCGCTCCAAGACTACGAGGCACCTCACTGTTTCCCTGCGATTATGGGATGGCGAGGTTCCTGACTGTTTCCCTACGCGCCTACAGTGAAAACTAGACGGGTTACACGCACGACACTTCTTTTTGAGGCATATATAAACGGGGGTTATGAGCTGTAAAATAATGCTAGTATTATTTCCATTACTACGTATCTGTTATAAATAGCACTTGGTGCGACGGACAAACATTTGTTTTGATGAATGAGATTTGACACTTGTGTGCCGTCCCAACATCATATCATCCCACTAATCCAACTTGCTCACTTGGATCCATCTACTTTAATCTAATTTGTGTTTCTTCCATCTAACGATATAATAATTTATTATCCGTAGTCACATAATAAATCTTCATCATCATCTGTAGTCATACATCAATTCATCATTCATAGTCATATAT
>NC_041388.1:586142507-586182345 GCF_002162155.2 Triticum dicoccoides
TATATATAATAACTCGTCATTATTATAGCTAATGAGAAGTAGAACGACCGCATCATCATGATCGTCGTAGTCATATAAGAACTTGATGACCCACAAGTGTAGTGGATCTATCGTAGCCTTTTCGATAAGTAAGAGTGTCGAACTCAACGAGGAGCAGAAGGAAATGATAAACGGTTTTCAGCAAGGTATTCTCTGCAAGCACTGAAATTATCGGTAACTGATAGTTTTGTGATAAGGTAATTTGTAACGAGTAGCAAGTAATAAAAATAAATAAGGTGCAGCAAGATGGCCCAATCCTTTTTGTAGCAAAGGACAAGTCTGGACAAACTCTTATATAAAGGAAAGCGCTCCCTAGGACACATGAGAATTATCGTCAAGCTACTTTTCATCTCGTTCATATGATTTGCGTTTGGTACTTTGATAATTTGATATGTGGGTGGACCGGTGCTTGGGTACTGTCTTTCCTTGGACAAGCATCCCACTTATGATTAACCCCTATTGCAAGCATCCGCAACTACAACAGAAGTATTAAGGTAAACCTAACCATAGCATGAAATATATATGTGGATCCAAATCAGCCCCTTACGAAGCAACGCATAAACTAGGGTTTAAGCTTCTGTCACTCTAGCAACCCATCATCTACTTATTACTTCCCAATACCTTCCTCTAGGCCCAAACAATGGTGAAGTGTCATGTAGTTGACGTTCACATGACACCACTAAAGGAAAGACAACATACATCTCATCAAAATATCGAACGAATACCAAATTCACATGACTACTTATAGCAAGACTTCTCCCATGTCCTCAGGAAAAAACGGAACTACTCACAAAGCATATTCATGTTCATAATCACAGGGGTATTAATATGTATAATTGATCTGAACATATGATCTTCCACCAAGTAAACCAACTTGCATCAACTACAAGGAGTAATCAACACTACTAGCAACCCACAGGTACCAACCTGAGGTTTGGATACAAAGATTGGATACAAGAGATGAATTAGAGTTTGAGATGAGATGGTGCTGGTGAAGATGTTGATGGAAATTGACTCGCTCCTGATGAGAGGATCGATGGTGATGACGATGGTGATGATTTCCCCCTCCTAGAGGGAAGTTTCCCCGGCAGAACAGCTCCGCCGGAGCCCTAAATTGGTTCCGCCAAGGATCCGCCTCGTGGCGGCGGAGTTTCTTCCTGAAAGCTTGCTTATGATTTTTTCCTCGATGAAAGACTCCATATAGCCAAAGATGGGCATCAGAGGGCTGCCAGGGGGCCCACGATGCAGGGGGCGCGCCCAAGGGGGTAGGGCGCGCCTCCCACCCTCGTGGACGGTGGGTGCCCCCCCCCTCTGTTATTTCTTTCGCCCAATATTTTTTATATATCCTGAAACATGCTCCCGTGAAGTTTCAAGATTTTTGGAGATGTGAAGAATAGGTCTCTAATATTTACTCATTTTCCAACCCGGAATTCCAGCTGCCGGCATTCCCCCTCTTCATGTAAACCTTGTAAAATGAGAGAGAATAGGCATAAGTATTATGACATAATGTGTAATAACAGCCCATAATGCAATAAATATCGATATAAGAGCATGATGCAAAATGGACGTATCAACTCCCCCAAGCTTAGACCTCGCTTGTCTTAAAGCAAAAGCTGAAATCCAAAAATATGTCCACATGTTTAGAGATAGAGGTGTCGATAAAATAAAATACGGACATGAGGGCATCATTATCATTCTTAGAACAACAACATAAATATATATTGTCATATGATCTCTTATGATAAAGTAACAATTCATTCACAGTTTCAAGTATGAATCATAAACTTCATTGAAAACTAACAAACTATGATCTCAGTCATAGAAGCAATAGTAATTTTTCATAACATCGGAAAGAGTCAATATAAGACCTTTTCAGCATGTCCACATACTCAACTATCATTTAGTCTTCCACAATTGCTAAGACTCACGCAATATTTATGGGTATGAAGTTTCAGTCGAACACAGAGAAAGATAGTGGCTTATAGTTTTGCCTCCCAACCTTTTACCTCAAGGGTAATGTCAACAATAATAGTTTATGATAACTTACATCCAATTAGCCATATATATCAGGATCTTTCCAACACATTGTGCTTGCCAAAGGATAAAATGTAAAAAGAAAAGGTGAAGATCACCATGACTCTTGTATGAAGTATAAGACGAGAATAAAAGATAGGCCCTTCCCAGAGGGAAGCAGAGGTTGTCATGTGCTTTTATGGTTTTTTTTTTTGCATTGAATTTACCATCATGCAACTAATGGACCAGTGGCACGTCACTAGTAAAAAACAGGGCTTTGGTCACAGCTCAATGTAAACATTAGTCCCGGTTGCATCCAAAACAATGTAAAAGTGTATAAATAAGTCCATAAACAACCAAAACAGATAATATAATAGCCTGGAACAATCAACTATTATATATACGTTGGAGACGTATCACCCCCCGTGTGTCGCCATTTTAGTTTAAAAAAAAGAAAATGATAAAAACGTCAAAAAATAAAATCCTTCGAGATGTAGTTATATTACTACATCTACTAGTTAGGAAAATAAAAAAAAACATAAATTTGGACATATTTTGCAAAAAAAAAGTGTTATGAAAAAGTAAAACGACTATAATTTTTGCATACGATGTCGGAAAAAACGTATAATATATCAAAATGTTCAGCACGAAAATTCGCATGAAAAATCCACATCGAAGAAGGAAACCATATAGGCTGATGCCGCTGAGTAGACACCATTAGATGTTAAACGTTGTGTTGTTGGTCCCAGAGAGGGGGGAACCATCTGAATACCATGCCAAAGATCAAATCTCGTTGAAAAGTGCCTCACCCACTGTTGTTTGGATGGCACCCCGAGCTCGAGCAAAGGAGTAAAGCTCAGGGGCCATATCCATAGCACCTCTGCCTTCTGCAGTCACCTTGCGCCGCGTTCACTTTGCATGGCCAGGCTTCTCGTTGGCGCTCAGTCTTAGCCGCGTGCGCTGTAGCTACTTTGGGGAAAACCCGTGCCGCCGCCACAGTCTTCGAGCAAGGCCGGTGTTCAACGTGACCGCATACAAACAGCCAGGCAGGTGTCCCGTCCATCATGCTTGTAGTGTAGCCCGCGCCAAATCCCGATCAAGTGATGAGACGGCCCAATCAATGCCATACATCATGTATTGGGCCACAAACGTAGTCCGGTAGTGGGACCAGAAACGTAACATGCATATATACAAGGTTGCATGCATGCCATTCCCAGCTACGAGTGGGATCGGACGGTGAACTGGAATCAGCCGGCCATTTTTCTCCTTACCAAATCAAGCGATCCGTTGGTAATGATGAACAGATACTAGAACGTCTACATCTAACTAGCCGTGAGCGTGGCCGTCAAGAAACAATAAGGATTCATCCATGCATGTCCCACTAAGAACGAAGAACAGTCATGAGAGTGGCCGTCGATCCATCTGACCACTTGAAGAACAAGGAGGTCCACACGCGCCAAGGACGAGCTAGCTAGCTGCTCGGCCAAGACGACGACTCTGCGTGGGCGCCCGCGTTGGTCTCGTGGCAAGTAAAAAATACATACAAAAACAAAAGGAAGGGAGAAACAACGATGTACCGCCATTCTTCACGCCGCAGCCGTACGCACTGCCCTTCGCTCCAAGACTGCGAGGCACCTCACTGTTTCCCTGCGACGACGGGATGGCGAGGATCCTGACTGTTTCCCTGTGTGCCTGTAGCGAAAACTAGACGGGTTACACGCACGGCACTTCTTTTTGAGGCATATATAAACGGGGTTATGAGCTATAAAATAATGCTGGTATTATTTCCATTACTATGTATCTATTATAAATAGCATTTGGTGTGGCGGACCAACATTTGTTTTGACGAATGAGATTTGACACTTGTGTGCCGTCCCAACATCATATCATCCCACTAATTCAACTTGCTCACTTGGATCCATCTACTTTAATCTAATTTGTGTTTCTTCCATCTAATGATATAATAATTTATTATCCGTAGTCACATAATAATAACTCTTCATCATTATCTATAGTCATACATCAATTCATCATTCATAGTCATATATATAATGACTCGTCATTATTATAGCTAATGAGAAATAGAACGACCGTGTCATCATGATCATCGTAGACATATAAGAACTCGATCATCATCCATAGTCATATAATAACTGACCATCAATATATCCGAAATGAAAGTTAACCAACACTAGCTCAGAGTAGCCATCCTAAGGTAAATAACTACCTAGGACCTACTCCTCTCTCTTAGGTAAAATAGTATAAAACAGGTAAAACAGCCCATCTTACTAATGGAGAATAGAGATCCACCTATCTTCAACTTGTGGCTGGCACACATTCATATTATCTCCAATTGCTTGCCTACACGCATTCATTACTTTGCTCCATTCTTTGATATCGAGCCTTTCACCTTTTAGAGAAATTGAGTATCCTCTGTGGTAAGCCGTCGGCGGAGTCGGTCGTAAGCTAACCATATGCATATGACCTTCGGTGAACATCATGTCAGACACAACCTCCTTCGGGAGCTTCTATTGAAGAACATAATAGTAACATATATAGTTAGAAATGTAGTTTACTTAAGAAGAATGTATGCAACCATAGTTAACAAAATCATACAATGTTTTTTGCATTGAAGTTACCCGACGGCGAGGATGGACTGCAACTCCCAGCCCCTAATCGATATGGCAGGCATATTCTGCTCGTGCGATGCGCCGCAACCGATCACCATGGCAGCAGTTAGGGATGGTGCGTCTGATTCAACAACAATGGATGAACTCCCAGCATCGTCCATAAATCAACATTGAGATTGCCTTCCAATCTAGCCACCAAGAAACTCACCTCACTTGCTCAGTTATTTTTTTGGAAAATGCTACCAACGCAGAACAGCAACGGAACAACACGACAGATGGAGGTTCAGGTAATACATAAAAAGAACTAAATGTTTTCTGTACATTATACATGTGTATTTGCTCTCTGGAATCTGGACGACTCATTATGTAAATGTAGGTGCAGCTGAACTGCTGAAGGCAACAATAGGTTGCAAACTCTAATGATTGAGGAAGAATTTGCTACGCCAAAAAAGAAAGCCAGCATTCTTCTATTTGTGAGTTTAATAAACTTTCCTTGACCATGCCATTTTTCAGTTTAGAGATTTATGCATAATGGTGATTATTGTGATTCTATCTTTCAGTGCTGGTCTTTTAAACCAAGATGCGACGAGAAATTGAAGTCTAAAGTGGGGAGGACATTTGAAGGGCTTGAGACCGTGGAGGAGTTATACAAGTCATATAGACATCATGTGTGTTTTGGAGCTCGTGTTGGACAGCAGAAAAAGTTGAACAATGTGGTGGTTAGGAGAAAGCCAGATGATGTTCCGTGATGGCCCTTAGTCTGTTAATATACATGAATTTAAACGAGTTATTAATGTCAATTTCTTTGATGTACTGGATTCTCGTAATGGTTGGAATTATGTGTTTTGTCAAACTGTCTTCCTCTTATTTTCTCTGACTTATGTGTATTGAATGGAGTGTGGCAAGCAGCAATAGCACCAGTACATTATGTCACATAAACCTGAAGCATGCTCTGTTTTTCTCATACAAATAATCAACAACTATCACCCAAGAGAAATACAAGTCGAAGAAACTTTGTCATCCTGTGAGCGCTCATCCTTTTATTCAGTTGTATAACAGTACCATCAATTCATCATTTGTTTGGCTGTTAGTTGCTAAAATAGTACCATCGTCGCTGTCGCGGCGACCGTTCGATAAGATGCGTTCTGTTCCAGTGGCATATGAATCACACAAGGAACAACTCAGTTTGCAAACCCACATCAACCTCAACAATAGAATTCACCAGAAGAAATTAAACAATCGTTTTGTTCAAAAAAATTCAGTCAACAACACCTTCACAATCACTTCTTGTTTGTAAGCTTCCAGGTCCGGAAGCTTGCAGCAACAGCAACATGTTCTTGTTTGTGAATATGCCAAAGAAAAGTAGTAACGTGGTCACAAGGAATGCAGAAGCAGCAGGTGATATTATGCCATGCTTCAGCTGTGGCAGATTGTGTACTACAAAACACCTCAAACCACCAGGAACTCGGCAATAAGAAATTTGTTTATTACTGAATTTTTCATTCACAACAAGCTACAGTCACTTGTCTCGGAAGTCTGAACTCACAAGCTACAATAATATGCAAGTAGTAGATACATTCACCTTCTTGAGCTCTGATAAATACTGACCAACGATATACAATTCAATTCTATAACTGACCAACGATATACAATTCAATTCTATACTTTGAAGCCACACGCAATTCATTAAAGACCAATTGCAATGGATAAGCTCACAAGCTACAATCTGTAGGTATACAAGGGGTTGCTGAGTTGTGCTCTCTGCCAACAGGTTTGTTGTAAGCAGGACGCCGTAGTGATGGTGTGCAGGTTGCGTCCGGCGGCGGACTCGGCGTCAGGGACCGGCAAGATGACGGGTGGGCGCGGAGGTAGGCCAAACATGGTGGATCTCGCCGCGGCCGTCAAAAGGATCACCGGGGCCATGGAGTCGTTTGAGGCGGAAGACCGCAGAGGCTGGCCAAGCCAGACAAGCGCGTCCACCGTTCAAGGGATAACCGGACCATGGATCCGTTTGAGGCAGACGAGCGCAGTGGTAGGCCAAGCGCGGCTGCCATCGAAGGATTCACCAGGGCGCCGCCATGGAGCGATTGGAGGAGAGGATCCAGATTAAGAAACTTCTATTTTGGCAAAGGCCTGCTTCTGCCGAGGGGCTATTAGCAAATTAGCAAGAGCTGTTGCGGGCGTATTCTTGCAAATTAGTGTTGCTTTTGATTCCATGCGTCAGATGTTGATCGGCCGGTCGAGGAGTCGAGGGATACACGGATGCACGAACTATACCGGATGCATATGATACGACGCCGAAGAAAACAAGTAGCAAGTCGAAAGGGACACTTATTGTTAAATTTGTTGTTGCCAGTTTTTAGTGTATTTTCATTCTAGACATCGACATTGACATGCTACACAAATTTGCCCACGATCACATGCTTTTGCAGCAGGGAAAGACCTTGGCTACTTCACAAAATACGTATAAGCTGTGCAGTATAGCACATGGTTTCTTATCGAAGATATATATTAGCACTGGCGGAGCAGCACCACTGCCATTTAAGAAGGGATGCCTGGTGTTCCTGGGCTCGGCGACGAATCTGAATGCGGTCATGGAGTCCGAGGGATTTGAGTACTTAACCAAGACCTGCCCTGCTGTTCTGAAGGACCTCCTCATGTTCAAGTCTGTTACTGGTAATTTGGGAGAAGAAAGTCAAGGGCATGGACACGAGGTTTCATTTGCAATCTTATGCCCAGAAAGGTACTCGTATGAATTAGTAGTGTTACTTGTAGTATCTCGGTCTCTATTTTGTTTGGCCACTATCATTCGTGGAGAATTTTCAACGGCATGACAAGCATGTGCAAAGCAAGAACTATTTGTGCTAATTAGATGAAACTTCAGAAGTTCCCTTTATTTGTGTTTGTTGCTTTCTTTATTTGCAATGTTTTTATAGTACTACCTCCTGATATCTGTTCAGGCAAACTCTGGTCACTACTTAGTAGGCTCGCATAAACTATGGTTCTTGTTGAAATGCTGGATTGTGGTTCTGGAAAGTGGAAACTACTGTTTACACAGCGAGAAGTTTTTGGCTTCATAACCAAGGTTAGGTTTGGAACGCTCCTTCTGCTAGGTAGCCATGCTCCTCCCCCCGCGCCGCAGGCCACTCCAGCCGCGGCGGCCGCAAATCCGGCATTCATGGCCCCCCGTCCAGTCAGTCCCTCGAGCCCCGCCCCCTGCGGGCACGGGGCGGCCTCTCGACCTGGCGGTTCCCTGGTTTCAGGCGGTCCGTCGCACGCCCCCGCTGTAACGCCCCGGACACACCCGCCGGTGGTTGTTACTCCTGGCGGGATCTAGACTGGCCCCACAGATCAATACTAGTCTTTTCTGCGCACTTTGTCCTCACTCGTGCGCACCCGGGAGCAACTTCCCGG
Organism: Triticum dicoccoides; assembly: GCF_002162155.2. Taxonomy (NCBI): domain Eukaryota; kingdom Viridiplantae; phylum Streptophyta; class Magnoliopsida; order Poales; family Poaceae; genus Triticum; species Triticum dicoccoides. The sequence continues at coordinate 586,150,604 of NC_041388.1, forward strand.
TCGGTCACCCATCCTGACACTACTCCAAGCTGAGCACGCTTAACTTTGGAGTTCTGTCCGAATGGGCTCCCGGAAAAGAAGGAATTCCTTATTGATATGAGTAGTCTATCATCCCTAATGAGCCAGGCTATCACACCCGCCTCACCATCATCACCGGCCACCACCCTGGCGGGCTCAGATCCAGCTTCCACGTCGCGTATCCTGCATCGGGGTGAGTCGTCCAGCTCGGGGCCGCGGCTTTCTCTGACGGATCTGGGCGCGTCCCCTCTTTTTTGGCCGGACCGCCTTAAATCCACCGTGGTCGCTCCGCCCGCTGCAGTCAACCTTCCCCTTTCAGGCTCGGAGGAGGGATGGACGGAGGTCACCTCCAAGAAGGGCAGGCGTGCAAGAGAAGACCCTGCGGTCCATCCGCTGGGACGGCCGGGGCGCCGCTCGGACCGGCAACCCGCATTCACTGCCATGGCCGGCCGCAACGCCTTCTTAAGCAGATTTAGAGGCAAATGCTTCCGGTGCCTCAGCAAGCTCCACCGCCGCAAGGACTGTCGCGACCCCCTCCACTGCATCATCTGCGAGTAGCTTGGCCACTTCGGCTGGGAGTGCTCGCAGAACCCGAGAAACGGGCCTCCGGGCAGGTCCGTCTGGGAGAGGCTGCCGCCGGCGGCGCCCCGGGCCCCGGTGCGCGAGCGTCTTCGTTTTCCTTCGCCTCATACGCCCCCTTCACCGCCTCCACCCCTGCCCCATCGCCGCTCCATGGATCGGTTCCTCCACTGCGACCCCTCGCAGCGCCCGCGCATGAGCAACAAGGTGGTGGTGGCCTCTCCGGCGCTGGAGCGTGAGGAGCTCGTCCTGCGCCTGCACGCCGTCACCCTCACCGCCGCCGACGGGGTCCTCTCCACCAATCCCATGGCGGTGGGCAAGGCCATTGAGGCGCAGCTGGGCACCCCCCTTTCAGCTGCGTGTCACTGCCCACCACCCGGAGGCCTTCCTCGTCCACTTCGACCTCCCTGTGCACTACGACGACGCTGTGCGACGCAGCGTCCTGAAGTTGGACGGCGCCAAGTTCTTCATCCGCGCCTGGCACGAGGACGACCATGCTGCCATCATGAAGCTGCCTCTCCACGTCCGCATCGTCGTTGAGAACCTCCCGATGCAATTCTGGTCGCTGGAGGGCGCAGAGGAGGCGTTCGGCGACTTCGGCCGCATCGACCACCTCGACAGCAGGACGCTGGAGCGGGGCCACACCAGAACCTTCGCATTCTGGCTCTGGGCCTGGGATGTCGCGCACATCCCGACCAAGCGGGCGCTTTGGGTGCTCAAGAGGGGTGCGGGGCGAGTCGACGAGATCCTCTGCTACTCACCTCCAGACCGCCGCATGCCTCCGCCGCCAGGTGTGCGCCGCTACGACCTGCTGCTGCATGTGGATCGAGTTGAAGACTGGACCCCGCTCTCGCCACGTTCTTCGCACTCGGGCCAGAGCAGGCTCCCCTCCTCCTCCTCCTCCGACGATGACCACCCTTTCCACCACGTCGAGCCTAGTTCCTGGACGAGCGGCATTGAAGACGGTCAGGAGCAGGGTCGCCGTCCAGCTGCTTGGCTGGCAACGGCTGCTTGCCGGGCGGCCCCTCGAGCAGAGAGGCGTGACCACGACGATGATAGTGCCGGTGGGCAGCGGCGCTCGTGGCGTGATGCGTTCCTGGGCAACTCCTGCCACGCCAAGGGCAAGTCCACCGACATCATTGAGGCAACTCCAAGACGGCGCTGTAGGACCCCGGTGGGGCGCCGGCACGGCGACCAGGGACGGGGACGCGCCAAGAGCAAAGCGACGGCCGAGGTGGCGACGGTCCCGCGTCTCGACGCCCAGGAGCCAGACCCCGTGGCTGCCTTCTTCTCCTTCCCCGGTGGTCAGGCGCTCTCCCCTCCGCCGCGCACGGACATCATATAGCTCGAGATTGAAAATGCCATGCTCGACGCCCTCAATTCCCCACTGGCCTTTGAAGACGGTGGACGCTCGCCGCCGCACGCTAGGACACGCTCTGGTGTGATAGAAGACTTTCATGAAGAAGATGACATCCTCCCGTGCATCGCTGCCCTGTCGGCCCCGCTCTCTAGCCCCTGCATCAGCTCGCCTGCTCCGGCCGCGGTGGGGTTCCATGTCGACACGATAACGCAGAAGGTGGACTTCTTGCAGCTCGGCGGAGGACAGGACCCCAGCATCCAGGAGGTGGGGGACGGCAGCAGCCACAAGGGACTGCCACAGCTCTTCGCTCTGGTGCCCCAGGTCGTCCTGCCCAGTCCTCCAGTGCGGCCGTGTTCTTTTGCTCCACCCAAGGTGCGGGCCACCTCCGCCCCCTCTCGCCGCAGTGCTAGGCAGGCGGCGGCGGGCTGTCCGGTGCCGGTTGCTTAGAGAGCGGCGCTACGCCTCATCTAGGAGCTCGGTGGGCTCGGGCCAAAAGACAAAATGACGCCCAAGGCTGCCGCTGATCTTCTCAAGCATTTCCAGGAGCCGCTAACTACCAAGGACATCGCTGCAATTGCCAAACTCACAGGTCTGGACTGCGAGGCCCTGAAGATCGCTACCGGCATGGCCGGAGCAAACAACGATGATGTCATTGCAATGTGATCATGTTAGTCGTCCTAGGTAGTCTTCGTCGACGGCTGGTCTTAAACCAGTTTGAGCTAGGTTTTGATCCCATGTGTTGTGATCATTGTAAGGTAGTGGTAGTTAGACGGCGTCGGAATTTGGGGCCTATTGGTGGCCGGCGCCGCTCCCCGCAGGACTGTAAGGCATGTGTGTGTGTGTGTGTGTGTGTGTGTTCGTATTCTTGTTACCTTCAGTAGTAATTTCAGTCGACGAAGAGATATCGCATGTCCCCATGATTGATACAAACTTCAGAATCATGTCCTGCAACGTGAGGGGACTAAACTCACCGTCAAAGCGCACAGCCGTCTGCGAGGTTGCTCACGCAAATAAAATTGCGATTCTAAACCTATAGGAAACTAAGATCGAGTCCTGGACCACGCACATAGCAGTAGAAGTAGGGGGGCCTTCGCTTCAAGGTTGCGTCGTTCTACCCGCGATGGGTACTAGAGGCGGTGCCGCCATCTTCTGGGATAAGCAACTAGTCAACGTAGTTATGCACATGATTGCTAGCTTCTCCATTATGGTTAGGGTAGAGATCCTCGGCAACAGCGAGTTCTTTTGGATGACAACTGTCTACGGGCCTTCGGAGGATGAGCAAAAGGAAAACTTCCTAACTGAATTAGCCAGCACAGCCCCTCCCCCCTCTAAGCCTTGGATGCTCAACATAGATTTTAACATGATATATCAGGCGAGGGACAAAAACAACGGACTGATTAATAGAAGGATGATGGGCCGTTTCCGCCGGGTGATTGATCTTGCTGGGGTCAGAGAGGTCAAATGCAGAAACAAACGGTTTACTTGGAGTAGTGAAAGAGAATCCCCAACCTTATGCAGCATCGACAAGATTTTTTGTAACTTGGCATGGGAGGACATGTTTCCTGATGTGATGCTCACGGCGGCTTCAACCTCCTTTTCTGATCACTGCCCTCTCTTGTTAGCTAATGGTGCACCCCCGATCAGGAAGGCTAGGTTCAGGTTTGAGAATTTTTGGCCGCGATTTCCACACTTCCAGAAAACGATGCAACATGCCTGGGATCGGCCTGTGAATCATGACTGCCCCTTCATACGCGTCAGGAGGAAGCTACAGAGGGTTGCGACCGACCTGAAAATCTGGAGCAGATCACTCTTTGAAGGCACCAAACTGTAGTTCCACATTGCAAACGCGGTGATCTTGCAGTTAGACATGGCGCAAGAGGCTAGAAACCTGACGGAGCAAGAGCGCCTGCTGCGCAAGTAGCTTAAACTGAAGGTGCTCGGGTTGGCTGCCATCGAGAGGGCCAGAAAGAGACAGGCGTCCAGGATCATGTGGCTCAAAGCGGGCGACACAAATTCAAAATTCTTCGATGCAAAAATCAGAGCCAGAAGGAGAAAGGACTACATCCATTGCATCAAGGTGGGCAATGCTGAAATTACAGAGAACCATGAGAAGGCCTCGGCCACACGCGATCACTTTTCGGAGACCATAGGACGGCTACGACAGCGCTCGTGCACTCTGAACTGGGAAGAGCTGCACCTACTGGAGATCGACATGTCTGGGCTCGACCTCCCCTTCACCAAACCTGAGGTGTGGGTGGCGGTCCTGGCCTCGCCGGCGGAGAAGGCGCCTGGACCGGACGGCTTCATTGAGCGTTTTTCTAGGGCATGTTGGAGCATTGTTAAGTATGACATTATGGCAGTTTTTCATAAGTTCTACAACCTGGCGGGAGAAAATTTGAAGGAAATCAACACCGCGTTCATAGCCCTGCTACCAAAAAAGGACAGGGCAACGGAGATGCGTCATTTCAGGCCCATCAGCCTCATTCACTCTGTCTCGAAGCTCATTAGCAAGGTGTTATCTCTGCGACTGGCTGTCAAACTGAAGAACCTGATTTCCCCGGCACAAACTGCCTTCCAGAAGGGCAAGTGTATCCATGATAGTTATCAGTATGTGCAGGGCTGTGTCAGAGCGCTTCACAGAGATAAAAAACCGGCCCTCCTATTCAAATTGGATATTGCTAAAGCCTTCGATTCAGTTTCCTGGGAATATTTGCTGGAGCTCCTGCAGAGATTGGGTTTTAGTTCACGTTGGAGGGACTGGACCACCATGCTGATGTCAACGGCTACCTCCTCCGTCCTGCTGAACGGTGAGCCGGGGGAGAAGTTCTGGCACCATCAAGGCTTGCGTCAGGGAGACCCTTTCTCCCCGTTGCTCTTCATCCTCGCCATCGACCCTCTTCACCGCCTGCTGGTTGCGGCTGCGGAGAGGGGGATACTGGCTCGGTTGCCGGGCCGGGGTACAAGCATGAGAGTATGCCTCTACGCGGATGATGCAGTTATCTTTGCCAACCCGTCCAAGCCCGAGGTGGAAGCGCTGCTAGGCCTGCTTGCAAACTTTGGGGAGGCCACGGGGCTACACCTCAACCAAATTAAATCTACTGTGGTCGCCATTAGGTGTGACAATCTGAATTTGTCGGATGTGCTACAGGGTTTTGGAGGCTCACTAGTAGATTTTCCAATGACTTACTTTGGCCTACCGATCTTGACGACCAGGCTGCGATTGGTTCACTTCCAGTTCATACTCGATAGAATAAAAGCGCGACTGGCGGGATGGAAAGGAAGGCTGCTCAACTTGGCAGGTAGGAGGGTTCTAGTCCGTAGTGTGCTCTCTGCCCTGCCAACTTTCGCCATGACAGTCCTCAACGTCCCTAAGAAGATCATAAGAGAGATAGACAAGGCTAGAAGGCGGTTCTTATGGACCCAGGATGAAGAGCTCACTGGTGGAAAGTGCAAGGTGGCCTGGTCTAAAGTCTGCTCCCCGGTGCGGCAAGGCGGGCTGGGCATCCTCGAGTTAAACAAGTTTAGCACTGCTCTTCGTCTCAGATGGCAGTGGTTAGCGTGGGAGCAGCCGGGAAGACCTTGGACGCAGCTGCACCTCCCGGCTTCGGAGAAGGAACGAAGAATCTTCAGTCTAGCAACTAGAGTTCGGATCGGAAACAGCCGCAAAGCTAGTTTCTGGAATGACAACTGGATAGGTGGTTCTCCTTTAGCTATCTCATTCCCAGCTGTCTTCAATCATGCCCGCAGGAAAAACAGAAGCGTCGAAGCATCTCTCCGAAATGATCAGTGGATCAAAGACCTCCAACACGGAAACACCATGGCCATAGCACCGGATTTCCTGTCCATATGGCGCATGCTCCAAGATGCAAACACCGTGTTGCGGCCTGACGAAGACGACCTCATAAGATGGCAAGGTACAAACAATGGCTGCTACACTACAAGTTCAGCCTACAACAACCAGTTTCAGCTGGATGCTCAGTCCAGCCTCAACTCTATGGTCTGGAAGGTGTGGGCTCCTAACAAGCTCAAGATGTTTATGTGGCTACTGCTCCAAGACAGATTATGGTGCAATGATCGGCTTCAGAGGAGGGGTTGGCCCAATAGCTACTTCTGCCAATTGTGTCTCCGCAACCTTGAAACGTCCACACATTTGTTTTGGGACTGCAGTTTTGCGTGGGAAGTCTGGCTGCACACGGCCGGGCGATCCGGCTGCTCCTCTCTGACTCCCTCGGACAGGGGACTCCTCACCTCTGTTCAAGTAAGTCAGGAAATCATAAACCAGACTCTTCCGCAAAACAGAGGGGCAATCAGATCGATGATCATTATGATTTTGTGGGAAATATGGAAGGAGAGGAATGATTGCACCTTTGGGGAAATGCTGCCAAGTACTCAGCGTATATGTGCAAAAATCAGAAATAATGTGGAGCAATGGAGACTAGCAGGAGCCAAGAAATTAGAGACCCCATTCGGGGATCTGTTGGGAGAAATTTAGCTTAGTAGTACCCAGGAGGAGTAGATGGTCGCATGGCCACCTCTCCTTTCTTTTTTTCCTTCTCTGATCGATTTGATCAATCTTTTGTACTCTTCTATCTGCTAAATCAATGAAGCCAGCGATCTAGCTGGATCTTTAAAAAAACCAAAGTTAGGTTTGACGGTGCTACGGCCGGCTTATGCTGGCCTGACAAAATATGTTGAAATAAAAACTGTACTGCCGTAGTTTGAGTTATACTTTTTTTAACCATGCAGGAGAGCTGCATGTTTATATTGAAGAGAGGGAGAAAGTACACGATCAATTGTTACAAACTGAAAACAAACCAGAGCAGAAAAATAGTGAAGTCATGGCAAACCAAAATAACCTACCTAGCCTTGTCCATCAGACTACCAACAAAGAACTAAAGCTAACTAGTGAATTATAAAACGGCCTAGACTAGCTTCCGCCCATTGCCCCGCATGAATTTTAATTTGATCAATGACTCTTTGCAGCGGCGTGTGGGAATTTTCAAATATTCTTCCATTCCTTTCTCTCCAAATGCTCCAAATGATTAATGGTACCATCGTATTCAAGGAATGCTTGCTGGAGTATTCAAAGAGAGGTGAGGAAGGAAGGAAAGAGAGAGAAAAAATCTGAATAGCTGGCTGCCGTTCCCCGGGGAGGGCACCAGAACGAATGTTTCGTTTGCTAAGGTGTGGATAAAACCCATTTTTCTCCCATCGATCAAATCGAGGAGTTCAAGTTTCGAGAGCAGAGCCTCTCGCTTCGGATTATCAGTCTTTTCTTTTTTAGTCTGCTTCGGATTATCAGTCATATCGCCGTCAAGCAGAACGCTAACTACTAAGGAGAAGGGGCATGGCGACCCATCTGCCCGCAGGCTTTTTAATGGGCCTCCCTATCCAGCGTCATCCTTATAGGGAAAAAAACTGTTGTTTTTCAAAAGCAGTCTAGAAATGCATGCCATAAAAAATAAATAGATTTGGCATTGTATATAACATGAAATTGCTAAGGAAAACCTACAGAAACAAATACCGGGGTCCAAAAATTCTGACAAAAGAAAGATCATACATGGCAAATTTGCATATACTGATTAAAAAGAGACGTACAAAGAATTTGCCATGCTTTATATTTTTATTTTCAAAAAGCATTGGTCTTGTCGGGTTTTCAAAAAAGAAATTTTATGGCTGCAGTTTGTAGTGATGATTACTGACATAGTAGTGACTCCTAAGGTAGAGACCTTATGAATGTTTTGAAGTTCGGTCTCAAGTATTTTTATACAAGGTTATGATCCCATTTTGTTGTTGTTGCAGATTTGTAACCAGAAGCTGTTTTGTTTTCTTATATCTGAAGCTCTTTGTTTTGGAATTAAGGATCATATAGTCATTCTATAACAAAGATCATATAGTCGCCAATCTCATAAAATTGATAAAACAAGATGCCAGTAATTGTGCAGAAGTTCATTTTAGATAACCTTGTGATTATAATAAACATATTGCTTTGTAGTTTGAGGTGTCTCGCCGCTGCATCACCGGAGGCGGTGGGGTTGGTCTGGTGTCCGAACGCGCCGGCGGATGCGCAGCCGCTTCGTTGAGGCGTCGAGGCAGAAGTGAACGCATGGGCATCCAGCGACGCAAATATGGTGCGGTGTGCCCGTCGTGCGAGGCAGCGGGCGCGAGAGATGGCGGCAACTCTCGCGGCGGTGGACGTTGGTGAGGCGGAGTTGCATTCTCCGGTGCCCCATGTGGTGCATGCCCACCCGGGCGCTGCAACCGCGTGTGGTGGACGTCACTGGCTTCGCTGAAGACGGATCTATCATCCATCTCACGTCCACCGACATCATGAAAGTTCAGACTCCGGCGAGGAAGTGTAGGGCATGGGAGACGGCGGCGCCTTGACTCCCGTGAGCCGTTCCGTGTCCCATGTCCAACTCTGCCTCGTCGGAGACCGGACCAACATATCGAGGGGCACAGCCGGCCACCGGACATAGGCACAGCTGAACTGGCATAGGTCTGCTTAGATTAGGTTTTCGGGATTGCTAAATCTCAGTCGACTGAGACTTATCCAAGTGTCAGTCGATGCTACTCTAGTGAGATACTACATGGAGATTCGTGCAAAATTTTCTCTTTTTCTTTCTTATATGTTATGTCATTTGACCGAGACTTGGTTAAATCTTACTCGACTGAGATCTAGTCACACCCTTAGGATTTACATTGCATGTAATTAATAATGGATTTGATGACATGAAAATGGTGTTTGTGGTTGTGAAATCAACTTTTTATGTGCTGTCCAGTCACTCTCAGAGGCGCGCGGGTGTTTGGGGCCTGGATTTTGGGTATTACCGTTGTAGATGCTTTAATGTTGCTTATGCTCTGCAAATGATCTCACTGGGTTCTGAATAGTTGGAATAACCGCATTACTCACTTCCCTCAACCGTAATTTTTTTTCGCGAATACGCAAAAGCTTTGCGTATCATTGCATTGATAGAAGGATGGAACAGAAGCAGTTACAGGGGCAGCCTCGCATGCACATACACCATGGGCGCGAGCGAGAGCTACAGGGGCGCATACACAGAGAAGGGGGATGCGCGTCCCCTATAAAAAAACACTACGCGGGCAGGAGCATGTTGCTGAGCCCCTTGGCTCCGATGCCGGCCCAGTTGCGGGCATCTTCCTTGATGTCGTTGACGAGAAGCGGGATAGAGGGGGTTCCTCCGTTGAAGACGCATGCGTTCCTCGCCTTCCAGATGCGCCATGCGGTGAGGATGATGAGCGAGGCTAGGCCGCGGCGTAGGACGGTGGGGGCGTCCTGCACGGATTGGGAGAACCAGTCTTGGAAACACAACCCGTGGCTTGGAAGCGGCATGTTGGGGACACGAAGCCAAGAAAGGACCTCGTGCCAGGTTTGCCTAGAGAAGACGCAGCCTGCGAGTAAGTGCGCCATGGTCTCGGGCTCCTGGTCACAGAGAAGGCCTAGAGGGGCGTGGGCAAGGCCGCGGCGAGCAAGCCGGTCGGCTGTCCAGCATTGTCCTTGGAAAGCGAGCCAAAGGAAAACCTTGATGCGTAGGGAAGCCCAGGATTTCTAGGTGAGGCGCCAGGAGGGCTCAATCGTAGAACCGGTGAAGAGAGCTTTGTAGCAGAATTTGGCGGTGTATATGCCGTTCGGGGTCCAGCGCCAAGTGAGGACGTCCGGCGAGGCGGAGAGCGTGACCTGTTGAAGCCGAGTCCAGAGAAGGACGTATTGAACCAGCGCCGCAGGGGACAGATGGCGCCGCCGCGGGGGACTCAACTGTAATTTTGAGTTAGAGCATCAACTTTGTGGATGATTGATCTCCTCTGGCCCAAATTCAATAGTATGCTTTTTTAATATAAGAGAACTACGGTGCACAAAAGCCAGCATGAACCATTTATATTTTTTTTCAAAAACACAGAAAATAGAGTTCTTTGCAAGGTAAGAGAGCAGGAGGAGGTACATTCACTGCAAAGCCGCCAAATTAAATAGGAATGCCAAGATTAGCATCGAGCAGCAATTGGACCAAAGCATCGAAGTCGTCATCACAACAATGAAGTACCACGGAGGTAAGCTCAATCATCGTTACGGTAAACGTTTGAATTGCAACGCTTCCACACATTTCATAATCGAGCTGTAGAGCCAACTATACAAAGGGCCGGGGAGGCCGTCCCAAAGATCTTAAACCATGCTGCAAGTGGTTCATTTTAGATAACCTTCTGATTGTAATAAACACATGGCCTTGTAGTTTGAATATTAATTGGCTCATTACATGTTCAACTTTCTTGTATAATACTTTCTCCGTTCCAGCGGTCATGGAACGGAGTAGAACTTAATTTCGCTTTGCTTCCTGCAGCTAGATCTTTCTTAGTTCCGACTGTCTGTCACTTTACTGGAATCTTTGGTATGAACATACCTTGCATTGGAACGATCACCATGGATATATCTTCAAATGAGTGAATGATAGCACTTAGCAATAAGGCGCTTTGCATAGTAATCAGTGATTATGAACTATTGTACGTAGCAGTTTGTGTTTCTCATGTGTCATGTGGTTCCTGTACCAACTAAGTATCAGGAATAATGGGCTATGTGTCTTCATGTTCATTCCTAATGTTGCTTATTGCTCTGCAAAGGATCTCACTGGGTTCTGATTCTGAATAGTTGGAATAACCGCACTACTCGCTTCCCTTAACTGTAAATTTTGAGCTAGAGCATCAACTTTGTGGATCATTGATCTCCCTCTGGGCCAAAGTCAATGGTATGTTTTTTTTTCTATTGAGGGAACTACTGCACACAAAAGCCAGCGTGAAACATTTTATGTTTTCCGGAGAACACAGAAAACAGAGTTCTGTACAGGGTGAAAGAGAACAAGGAGAAAGGAGGTACAGGCGGCACTACACAGCCGCCAAATTAAACATGAGCGGCAGGATTGACAAACATAGTTTGCGCATTAATTGGACGAAAGCATCAAAGTCATCATCGCAACAATGGAATACCACGGAGGTAAGCTCAATCATCGTTACGGTAAACCTTTGAATTGCGTGTCTTTGACAGTTTTTTTTGAAACGGAACGGTTCGACAGATTTCATAATGCAGATATAAGAACTGTAGAGCCAACTATACAAAAAGGGAGGTCTGTTAGAAGTATAATTGCGTTTAGTTAGAGATTAGGAGTTAGAGATAGAATAGGTTTAAACCATGTATGACTTGTCCTCTACTCCAAGTCTCTCTCCCTCACATGTACTCCTATATATATCCTATACAAGGGTCAGATCAAAACAACGAATATTTTAGATTCTATATTTTCAATATGGTATCCGAGCAAAGAGGTCTTGAGTTTTTTTTAGAACATAGACGTCAGGGATGTCCGACTTTAAATTAATAAAGCCCTCAACATAGGTGAGGGAGTCCTGAATTAGGGGGTGTTCGGATAGCCGGACTATACTTTCAGCCGGACTCCTGGACTATGAAGATATAAGACTGAGGACTGCGTCCCGTGTCCGGAAGGGACTTTCCTTGGCGTGGAAGGCAAGCTTGGCGATACGGATATGAAGATCTCCTACCATTGTAACCAACTTTGTGTAACCCTAACCCTCTCCGGTGTCTATACAAACCGGAGGGTTTTAGTCCGTAGGACAACATACACATCAATAATCATACCATAGGCTAGCTTCTAGGGTTTAGCCTCCTCGATCTCGTGGTAGATCTACTCTTGTACTACCCATATCATCAATATTAATCAAGCAGGACGTAGGGTTTTACCTCCATCGAGAGGGCCCGAACCTGGGTAAAACTTCGTGTCCCTTGTCTCCTGTTACCATCCGGCCTAGACGCACAGTTCGGGACCCCCTACCCAAGATCCGCCGGTTTTGACACCGACATTGGTGCTTTCATTGAGAGTTCCTCTATGTCGTTGCCGTCAGGCTCGATGGCTCCTACGATCATCAATGGCGATGCAGTCCAGGGTGAGACCTTCCTCCCCAGACAGATCTTCGTCTTCGGCGGCTTCGCACTGCGGGCCAATTCGCTTGGCCGTCTGGAGCAGATCGAAAGCCACGCCCGGCCGTCAGGTCAGATTTGGAAGTTTAAGCTACACGGCAGACATCCGCGGGGACTTGATCTTCGACGGATTCGAGCCACTGCCGAGCGCGCCGCACTGTCACGACGAGCATGATTTAGCTCCGTCGCCGAACAGTGCCCTGGAGGCCGCACCCGCGTCAGCTCCGACCCTTAATTCGGAACCAACTGCGCCGATCGAGGATGGGCGGTTGGACGTCGCCTCGGGGGCTGCGATCCCCACGGCGATTGAGCCGAACACCAGCCCTGCACTCCGCGAGACTCGTGACTCCAAGGAGCCGGACTCCTCTCCGGACTCCAAACCCTCCGCGCCCCTACCTATCGAATCCGATTGGGCGCCGATCATGGAGTTTACTGCCGCGGACATCTTTCAGCACTCGCCTTTTGGCGATATTCTGAAGACACTGAAGTCTCTCTCTTTATCAGGAGAGCCCTGGCCGGACTACGGCTAGCAAGGTTGGGATTCGGACGATGAAGAAATTCAAAGCCCACCCACCACCCACTTTATAGCCACTGTCGACGACCTAACCGACATGCTCGACTTCGACTCCGAAGGCATCGACGGTATGGACGCCGATGAAGGAGACAATGAAGAACCAGCGCCTATCAGGCCCTGGAAAGCCACCTCGTCATACGACATATACATGGTGGACACCCCAAAAGAAGGAGATGGCGATGTTACAGCGGAGCATGACCCCTCCAAGAAACAGCCTAAGCGCCGGCTCAGCAGCGCTGATCAAAATCCCGCCAAAACAAATATGGTGATTCCAGCACGGGAGATAATAATACTCCGGAAAGCGCCGAAGAAAACCCCCTCCAGCAAGATTTAGCACAGGAGGATGGAGAAACCAGCCCTCATGAGAGAGCGGCAGACAGAAAGGTCGAGGACGATAATTATATGTCTCCCTCCGAAGACGAGGCAAGCCTCGACGACGACGAATTCGTCGTGCCAGAGGATCCCGTCGAGCAAGAGCGTTATCAACGCAGGCTTATGGCCACGGCAATAAGCCTCAAGAAAAAACAGCAACAGCTTAAAGCTGATCAAGATCTGCTAGTCGACAGATGGACTGAAGTCCTTGCGGCCGAAGAGCATAAACTCGAACGCCCCTCCAAGAGCTACCCAAAGCGCAGGTTGCTACCCCAATTAGAGGAGGAAGCACTTGATGCAGCCGACCGGCCACCTCATGGCCGCGACAGAGAGGCCTCTCGGCCCTCCACTCAAGCCGCACCCCGTACCAAGGCACGGGAATATGCGCCGGACATACGTGATGTGTTGGAGGACAAGGCAAGGCAAACAAGATCGATCTACGGATCGCGTGGGCGCCCCACGGCTCGAGACGGTAACCGTCACGCCGGCCACAAATTCTGTAGGGCCAAACACAGTAGACAAAGCTCATTGGAGCTACGTCGTGATATAGCCCAGTACAGAGGCTCCGCACACCCACTATGATTCACAGACGAAGTAATGGATCATCAAATCCCCGAGGGTTTCAAACCTGTAAACATCGAATCATATGATGGCACAACAGACCCTGCGGTATGGATCGAGGATTATCTCCTTCATATCCACATGGCCCACGGCGATGATTTCCACGCCATCAAATACCTCCCACTCAAGCTTAAAGGACCAGCTTGGCATTGGCTTAACAGCTTGCCAACAGGATCAATCAGTTGTTGGGAGGACCTGGAAGCCGCATTCCTCGACAATTTCCAGGGCACTTATGTGCGACCCCCAGACACCGATGACCTAAGTCACGTAATTCAGCAGCCAGATGAATCGGCCAGGCAATTCTGGACACGGTTCCTAACAAAGAAAAAACAAATAGTCGACTATCCGGACGCTGAGGCCCTAGCAGCCTTCAAGCACAATATCCGTGACGAGTGGCTTGCCCGGCACCTTGGACAGGAAAAGCCGAAGTCTATGGCAGCACTCACGACACTCATGACCCGCTTTTGCGCGGGAGAAGATAGCTGGCTTGCTCGTAGCAACAATATGACCAAGAACCCTGGTAATTCGAATACCAGGGACAGTAGTGGCAGGTCGCGTCGCAACAAGCAGAAGCGCCGCATTAACGGCGATAATACTGAGGATATGGCAGTTAATGCCGGATTCAGAGGCTCTAAATCCGGTCAGCGGGAAAAGCCATTCAAAAGGAATCCTAGGGGCCCGTCCAGTTTGGACCGAATACTCGACCGCTTGTGCCAGATACATGGCACCCCCGAAAAGCCGGCCAATCACACCAACAGGGATTGTTGGGTGTTCAAGCAGGCAGGCAAGTTAAACGACAAAAATGAAGACAAGGGGCTGCATAGCGATGACGATGAGGAGCCCCGGCCGCCGAACAATAGTGGACAGAAGGGTTTTCCCCCACAAGTGCGGACGGTGAACATGATATACGCAACCCACATCCCCAAAAGGGAGCGGAAGTTGCCCCAAAGTTCAACCCATGGTCCTCCTGCCCGATCACCTTTGATCGAAGGGACCATCCCACTAGCATCCATCACGGCGGATTCGCCGCATTGGCTCTAGACCCAATTATTGACGGATTTCATCTCACTAGAGTCCTTATGGACGGCGGCAGCAGCCTGAACCTGCTTTACCAGGATACAGTGCAGAAAATGGGCATAGATCCCTTGAGGATTAAGCCCACCATAACGACCTTTAAAGGCGTAATACCAGGTGTAGGGGCCAACTGTACAGGCTCAGTCACACTTGAAGTGGTCTTCGGATCTCCGGATAATTTTCGAAGCGAGGAGTTAATCTTTGACATAGTCCCGTTTCGTAGTGGTTATCACGCACTGCGCGGGCGAACCGCATTCGCTAAGTTCAATGCGGTACCGCACTACGCATACCTTAAGCTCAAGATGCCAGGCCCTCGAGGAGTAATTACGGTCAATGGAAACACCGAACGCTCCCTCCGAACGGAGGAGCACATGGCGGCCCTTGCAGCGGAAGTGCAAAGCAGCCTCTCCAGGCAGTTCTCCAGTCCGGCCACTAAACGACCGGACACCGTCAAGCGCGCCCGGAGTAACCTACAACAAGACCGCCTGGCACGATCCGAGCAGGCGTAGCAACACGGCCCCAACCCCAACCCTCGCAAAAAGGCGACGCCAGTACTTCGCATACATAACTACGCTCTAGAGATACCATGGGCACAGGGGAAGGGGCACCATCACGGCACGCCCAAAACACGGCTTAAACCGTACCAGGGGCTGCCGATTTTTTAAATTTTCTCTTACTTTCAGGACTCCATTCTTCGGAAGGCCTGTTCGGCAGTTCAATTGCCGCACAAACAATGCAAGAACCAGGGAAGCAGACAAGCCACGCGGCAGTACGGAACTCCCAGGTGGTCTCTATCACGAGCAGTATACCTGTTCCGCATACTATTCCGCAGCTTGCCCCTGGAACGGACATGTTAACTAGTCCAACCTTCCACTTATCGCATTATTTGTATCGTTCTGCTTTGATCGCAGCCCTTTTTAATAAACAATGCATAGCTTTCGTCTATTTTTAGATTACCTTTTTTTCTTTATATATGTTCCTTAACGACATGTTGCACCCGTACACGTTGGTATGGCCAAAATACGCCAGGGGCTTTAGTACTCCTCAATATGGTGTGAGAAGTCCGAACACTTTAACAAGTGCGACACCCCGAACTTATAGCATTATATGCATCGGCTCCGAATCATGTCTTGGGTCAATAGTTGGGTTTGCCCGGCTCCTATGTTTTGGTGCCTTACGTTCCGCTATATCGGCTAAGGTAGCACTAGGAGAACCACTGCGATTGCGCCCTAGTTGAGCTGGGTCGAGCACCTCAGTGGAGAAAGCTAAAACTGACTGTCATGATGAAGCGAGAGCTGGTCGCTGTTTGAGTGGTTTTTCGAGTCCCTAAAGACTTATGCCGCTTAGGGCGAGGAGCCGGCTCTGTTCGGCCAAGGCGTGGATAGCGCCCCGAACTCGGTCTTCCGAATACCAGGGGCTTCGCCGAAATTTAAAATTATAGAATTCTATGGCTAAGTGAGAGTGTTCACGCATTATAGTCTGATTGCCTTGTTCGTTGGCCTGAGCGCCTCCCTCGAAGGACCCAAACATGGGAAAAAGAGCGCTCAGGTTTATCCCCGAACACCCCAGCACTAGAGGCACGGGGGCAGAAGCCGACGACTCGCCATCTCTCAGAATTGATAAACATCCACACAGAAGGTAATATTTTAAATTCAAAACAGCATTACTTAGCGCATATGAACAAGTTTTCAGTGCACAGGACAAAACGAGTGAGTTTTACTCAAAAATTACATCCCTAGAACATTCATCCGCCACAAGGCGGGCACCCTTCAGAACATCCTTATAATAATTCTTGGGCTTGCGATGCTCTTTCCCCGACGGTGGCCCGTCCTTCACAAGCTTCTCAGCATCCAGCTTGCCCCAGTGCACCTTAGCACGGGCAAGGGCCGTACGGGCACCTTGAACGCAGACAAAGCGCTTGATGACTTCGAGCCTTGGACAGGCCTCCATCAGCCGCCGCACCAGCCCGAAATAGCTCCCAGGTAGAGCCTCTCCAGGCCACAGCCGAACTATGAGGCCCCTCATGGCCTGTTCGGCCACCTTGTGGAGCTCGACCAGTTGCTTCAGCTGGTCGCTCAGGGGCACGGGGTATCCAGCCTCAGCATAGTGAGACCAGAACACCTTCTCTGTCGAGCTGCCCTCCTCGGCTCGATAGAATGTGGCGGCATCAGATACACTCCGGGGAAGATCTACGAACGCTCCTGGGGAGCTCCGGATTCGGGTAAGTAACAAGTAACTCACGTTTATGTGTTTGCTTTGCATAAAGAATGCCTTACCTGCCGCTATCTTCTTCACCTCATCCAACTCCTGGAGGGTATTCTGGGATTCGGCCTTCGCAGACTTGGCATTTTCAGTAGCCAATGCGAGCTCGGACGCTCGTGTCTTTGAGTCAAGCTCCAAACTCTCATGTTTTTCCATGAGAGCCTGGAGCTCTTGCCGTACCTTGCCAACCTCGGCCTCATACTTCTCCCGCTCGGTGCCCTCCGTGGCCGCCGTCTTCTCGGCCTCGAGCAGCGCTTGCTTAAGGGTCGCCACCTCAGACGTGGCCCCTACAATAGCCACAATAATCCTGCCATTTTTTGGCAATTGCACCTTTTTATATATATTTAAACAAGGTATTTCTTACCTTCATTGTCCTCGAGCTGCTTCTTGGCACGCCCGAGCTCTTGCTCGGACCGCTCGAGGTTCCGCAGTCAGTGCGGTGGACGCCAGCAGGGAAGCCTGCACACGCATATTGACTCCTTTTTGTTAGACTCCTGCGAATTTTATTTGATCATCTATTCGGCTTTTCTTCCCGAACGCCAAACAGAGCATCAGGGGCTACTATCTATGCGGTAATATTATTTACACATTCTTTACTTACCTCAAAGCCTGTTAAAAGGCTAGTACAAGCTTCAGTCAGTCCGCTCTTGGCGGACTGAACCTTCTGGACCACCGCACTCATAATGGTGCGGTGCCCCTCGTCGATGGAGGCGCCTTGGAGCGCCTCCAATAGATTGTACGGCGCCTCCGGTTGGACGCAGGTTACCGGCACGGTGGGCTTGCTCCTCTTGGAAGGAGGTCCCCCGCCAGACTCTGGAACCTTTGAAGGTTCCGGAGCGGTGTACGGCCTAGGGCCGGACTTGGAGCCCTGGGGGGGTTTCATCCCCTTTACTCCTGGAGTCCGGGAGGTCGCCTCGCGGCGCCTCCAGGACCACCTCCTCCCGGATTGGAACCTGTTGGGACAACACTTCGGTGTCATCCATAGGGCGGGGGGAGGAAGCCGTCAGAAGCGAGTTCACATCCGACGAGTCCAGTGAGCCGCTCGACGACGCATCGAGACGGTCTTTGGGAGGGCTGCATAAACATATTCGACATAAGGGAATGTTGTACAATAAACGAATACTATGAATTACTCTCGTATCCGGATACTGACGATTTGGCCAGGGGCTTGGCCCTGGGCGCCCACTCCTCTCCGCCGTCGTCGGCGTCGGTGGAGTAATCCGGAGGAAGGGTTTTCCCCTGCTTGGATCCTTCGGCCTCCCTAGTTCGGGCGGCCTTCCTTTTCTTCCCTTCCCCCGCTGGAGGGGGAGGGGTCTTTTCTTCCTCCTCCTCATCTTCATGGGAGGAGTGCATCTTGGATTCATCGGATGGTGAATCCGACACCTCCGGGCGTCGGGCACTCTTTCGAGTCCCCATGGCCTTCTTCTTGGCCCTCTTCTCCGGCACCACATGGGGTGCCGGAACCAGCAGCTTCGCCAAGTGAGCGTCCGCTGGGCCTTCGGGCAAAGGAGCCGGACAATTGATCTGTCCGGACGTCTCCTGCCAATCCTGTCAAAGGTAAGGGAGTTTAGATCCCGCATGGAGTCAAACTATGAAAAACCAATACCCTGTAAAAGGAAAAAAAAACAGCTTACCGCATGAGCGTGACGCTGCGTACTGAATTCGCGATCCTCGGTAGCGGATGCGGGGGCCTCGGCGCCCTTGAAAAGCACCTTCCAGGCATCTTCGTACATCGTGTCGAAGAGCCTGCTCAGAGTTTGGTGCCACGCCGGGTCGAACTCCCACAGGTTGAAAGCCCGTTGTTGACATGGGAGGATCCGGCGGATGAGCATAACCTGGACTACGTTGACAAGTTTGAGCTTCTTGTCCACCAGGGTTTGGATGCATGTTTGGAGTCTGGTCGGCTCTCCTTTTTTACCCGACGACAGGCCGGTCTCCTTCTAGGAGGTGAGCCGCGTAGGGGGTCCGGACCGTAACTCGGGGGCTGCGACCCATTCGGGGTCGCGCGGCTCAGTGATGTAAAACCACCCCGATTGCCACCCCTTCAGGGTCTCCACAAAGGAGCCCTCAAGCCATAAGATGTTGGCCATCTTGCGCACCATGGCGCCTCCGCACTCCACCTGGTTGCCGCGCACCACCTTCGGCTTGACATTGAAAGTCTTGAGCCATAGGCCGAAATGGGGGCGGATGCGGAGGAAGGCCTCGCACACGACGATAAACGCCGAGATGTTGAGGATGAAATTCGGGGCCAGATCATGGAAATCCAGGCCGTAGTAGAACATGACCCCCCAGACAAATAGGTGGAGAGAGAAACCTAGTCCGCGGAGGAAATGGGGGAGGAACACCACCCTCTCATGGGGCCTAGGGGTGGGGATGAGCTGCCCCTTTTCGGGAAGCTGGTGCGCAATGTCGTTAGACAAGTATCCGGCCTTCCTTAGTCTTTTGATGTGCCCCTCCGTGACAGAGGAGACCATCCACTTGCCTCCCGCTCCGGACATGGCTGGAAAAGGTTGAGGTGGGGAGTGCGGACTTGGGCACTGGAGCTCGAGTGCGCGAGAATGGATAAGCATGGGAGGAAGAAGGCGTAGGTGAAAAGGTAGATCCTTATCCCCTTATATAGGTGGACGCAACTACGTGTCCCCACCAGCCTGGTAGAACTCGCTTATCTCCCAAGCGCCGTAATCAATGGCGCGGTTGGGTTACCCACGCCCGTATTGATGAGAATCCCGGAATAAGGGGACACGATCTCTGCTTTAACAAGATGTGCCAAGGAAACCGCCTCGCATGACGCGCTGAGGTGGGATAATGAAATGACTCGGATAAAGGCTTGGTCGTGGTGTGTCAACCTACGGAATACGTCAGCAGATTAGATTTGTGTAAATATTATTCTCTCTATGGCAATATGTGGAAACTTATTTTGCAGAGCCGGACACTATCTTTGTGCTCAAAATCTTCTATGAAGTACTTGGAGGAGGAACCCGCCTTGCAATGCCGAAGACAATCTGCGCGTCGGACTCGTCGTCATTGAAGCCTGGTTCAGGGGCTACTGAGGGAGTCCTGGATTAGGGGGTGTTCGGATAGCCGGACTATACCTTCAGCCGGACTCCTGGACTATGAAGATACAAGATTGAAGACTCCGTCTCGTGTCCGGAAGGGACTTTCCTTGGCGTGGAAGGCAAGCTTGGCGATACGGATATGAAGATCTCCTACCATTGTAACCGACTTTGTGTAACCCTAACCCTCTCTAGTGTCTATATAAACAGGAGGGTTTTAGTCCGTAGGACAATATACACATCAATAATCATACCATAGGCTAGCTTCTAGGGTTTAGCCTCCTCGATCTCGTGGTAGATCTACTCTTGTACTACCCATATCATCAATATTAATCATGCAGGACGTAGGGTTTTACCTCCATCGAGAGGGCCCAAACCTGGGTAAAACTTCGTGTCCCTTGTCTCCTGTTACCATCCAGCCTAGACGCACAGTTCGGGAACCCCTACCCGAGATCCGCCGGTTTTGACACCGACAATACGCAGCGTGCACAACCAAACAAACCAACAACCACAACCAAACTAGTCTTCCGGGGTCCCAAACACACCACAAAAGGAAACGGCGAAGTGATAAAGTGCATTACATGACGTATCCAGCCAGCATACGAGCACACAGACTCGAAGGAAACACATCCAAAAGGGGCTGCCCATCCCTATGAGGCGGCGGCAGAGGGCAACGGAGCTCGAGACGCCGAGTAGACGGTGCGAAGGCGTGCAGGAGCATGACGATGGAGATCAGAGTCCTGTTGTCTTCCCAGCAGGGCCCACTGCTGCAAGAACAAGATGCATTTGAAGATAACGTCAGCGGGGTGAGAGGGGAACATTCCCTCAATAGTAAACTTGTTACGAATATGCCATAAAGCCCATAACATGGCCACCGCACATGTCCACATGACCCGGCGCGAAGAGCCCTGGACCAAGGACAAGGATGACACGAGCTCGGAGCGGGAGCGTGGATCACAATCCACACCCGCGGCCTCACGGACCGCACTACAAGCAAAGCACACCAAAGAGCACCGGAAGGACACGTGGTCAGCATCTTCCGGGACACCACACAAAGCACAAGGTCTGGAGGCCGGGCCATTGCGCTTGGCTATATTGATAGAAATAGGGAGGCGATCTTGGCAAAGTTGCCAGAGGAAAACCTTGATCTTGAGAGGAATTCGAGCCTTCCAAAGCCCTGTGGCAGCCATAGGGACATGGCCACGGGATAGCTCTCTATAAAGGGAATTGACAGTGAACTTCTAGAGCCCGAAAGTCTCTAGGAGACCGAATCCGCGGTGTTCGACAAGCACACATCCGCTATCTTAGCCCGAAGGCGATCCCAATCCTCCATCTCCGGCCCCGAGAGCTCCCTTCCAAAGTAGATAGGAGCTGGGGAGGAACTTAGTGCCGAAGCGACCAATTGGTTGGGCTCGACAGCGATGGAGTATAGTTGTCCAAACTCTGACCAAAGAGGTTGTTGGCCAATCCAAACGTCGTGCCAGAAATGCGTGGAATGACCATTATTAATCGAGAACCTCGCACCCCTGGCAAAGAACGGTTTTAGGGATTGGATGGAATTCCAGAAAGTAGACCCATGGGGTGGTGCCTCAAAGAAATTCCCATCAGGGAAGTATTTGGCACGTAGGAGGTCCATCCAGAGGTCGGTCTCTCCCTGAGACAACTTCCAGATCCATTTACACATGAGTGCAATGTTCATCAACTTAGAGTTGATGATCCCGAGGCCCCCTTGGGCTTTAGGTCTACAAACGGTCTGCCATTTAACCATATGGTATTTACATTTTGGTCCCTCTCCTTCCCAAAAGAAACGGGCCCACGGAGTGTCCATTTTGGTGTGGACCCATCAGCCAGCAAGAACAGCCCCATGGCAAACATAGGTAGGGACGAGAGGCTGGAATTAGTTAAGATAAGTCTAGCCCCCGAAGACATAAATCGACCTCTCCATGGACAAACCTGGCCCGCCACCTTAGTGCTGAGAGGTTCTCAATCGGCAATCGAGCATTTCTTCTCTGCGATCGGGAGGCCGAGGTAGGTGAACGGAAATTTCCCAAGTTTGCAATTAAGCAAATTGGCTACCCGCAGACTTTCGGCCACGTCCATCCCTATGGACACCACTCACTACTAGGGAAAAGCCTACCAGCAGCGAGGGTTTTGGGCCTCTCGGTAGCGCGGGCACCGGCGCTACTAATAAGGCGCTACAGCTAACGTATAGCAGTAGCGCCGGTTGTCCCACGCTACTGCTATACATGAATAGTTGTAGCGCTCTTTGGGAAAGGGCGCTACTGATATTATCTGCAGCACTGTTTGCTGGGACACGCTACTGACAATGCGGCGCTACTGCTAAATTTCCCCCCTCGCTACTACTAGTTTATTTATTAGGTTTTTTTCCTGCATATTTGTTTTGTATTTGAATAGGCTTTATACAATAATCTTTAGCATATCATACACATACAAATGTAATCATAGCATATACATACAATTAGTCTCATCAAATCATGTCATCATCATAATCATCATCCAACACAAAGTGGTCTCTCTTCATCATCTCGAAAATAGCGATACAAGTCTCGAATGATATGCAAATACATCGTCATCCATCTAAACAATGATATACGCGAGAAGAGCTATCACTTTGAGAACATGAGTTCGTATCCCTCTTTCGCATTAGCGTGAACCTCTAAACTAACTACTGCCTGTCGCTCAGAAACCGGAAGGGCCTGACACTCCGGCCACTTGTCGTATATATACTCCTGGCATAGCACTTCTTCGCCATCTATGATCTATGCACCTGCATCATCACATGAGTCGATGATATGCAACATATATAGTTGAGCAATAGAAAGAGAGAGACTTGGCAAAAATAAAAACAACATATCATAAGCATAAATAACAAAGTTCATCGTACCCCAAAATGCCCTAACTAGAGTGATTTTTGCTAGTCGAGGAGGAGGACGGTTTAATTACATCACAAATAAAGTTTCACCGTGCATAACTCAAAGTTTTGTCATACAGAAAGTATGGACTAAATGGACACATTGTCATATATCGACAATCACTCCAACATGTCGTTCCATCCATCCAAGTCAGGGAGATAGTCCCCGAGCCTAGTGAAAGGCTTCAGGTTGAGACGCTGAGAGGCTATCCATGTTCGGACGTCTTCCCGCGACATTTGTCCTTCTCCGTAGAACATCCCTATTTTTCCGACGATCTCATTCATGATGATTTGGGCAAGTTCGCGCTGGATGTTATAGAACTCAGCTCGAAGTCGATGATCCTCGATATCTCCTATGTCCTTTGCCCATTGCAGAATATGGGCATCGCCGGAAGAAGGTGCCATGCGAAGGTTCTGGTGATCCCGTCTGTACTCCAGCATGTGGTGTAGGACATAGAATCCATCATTAAGAGAATCGTCCGGTTGCTGGATGCAGCAGAAGTTGGTCTTATGGCCGAAGGCGACCCTGCCACCCCTCATCTTCTTGTCCCTGACCTCTCCACCCAGTGATTGGTAGTGATACATAGCACTGTCGAGAACATCCTTGATGTGGGTGTAATCCTTTTTGTGAATGTTCTTCGACGTGTCCAAGTAAAGAGCGTGGGAGAATCGGGGGTAGAGGATGATGAGGACGGCGCGCCCGCCGCTGCGCAAAATAAGTCCTCAAATTAATTAGCCTCCACCGTGCAAATGAATGATTGAAATCGAAGGAAGGATAGCAGCGCGGATGACTTACACGGGATGATAAGGCACGATAATTGCCCCCTTGTCCTTATTGGTGAGCATGAAACCGACGATGTAATCCCTCGCGTATTCACGGTGATTTGCGCAGACTCCCAAGAAGCCCTCATGCATGTAGTACGGGTCAGCGACACAGATATGAGATATCTTCTCAACCCCGATGATGTAGTTCATGTGCAAGGCATAAAGGCGGACAAACGTAAAATCCAGCTTCTTCACGTGAAACATGTCAAATATGTAATCGAATCGAAGGAAGAACTTATCCGCGGGGAAGCTGTCGACGTACGACATTTGCCGCGGAATGTTAACCACGTAGAGTGGGTATCCTGGATCTTTCGAGGCGATGAGGTCTTTCTCTACCCGCAGCACATCATCATGAAGTCTCTTTAGATCACCGAATCTGTCCGGTAGCGCTGTTGCAGGTAGGATTGGTTGACCGGGGATATGCCATTTATCCGCACCGGGGATATCTATACGGTCCTGAAGCCGAGGCTGCTGAGGCGGCTGGATCATAGAAACAACTTTTTTTGCCTTTCCTCGCTCTCTTCCTAAACTTCTTTACTACCGGAAGGTCGTCCATAATATGTTGAGATGGCAATTCAGGCACCGACTCATGATGCTCAAACCCTGAGGAGGCGCCAGTATAGACATACTGTTCAACAGCGCTATCGTCGTCCTCATCCTCATCCATGGCGATGTCATCAGCGACTAATGGAGCCTCCTCCTTACCCCATCCGCTATCACCCAACCCGACACCCGACGATAATTGGTTAGGTGGGGTGTTGATATTCATACCTTGCTGAGGCTGCGTGCTCATGGGTGTGCTCCCGGCCGCCTCCAGACGAAGCAGATTCTTTGGCCACAACAGGACCCACCCAGCATTGCAACAATCACCAAGCCGCCGCGGTGTCTCGTCGTCATCCCCCAGTAGTACTAGAGGAGGCAAATTCTCGTGGCCCGGTTTGACACTGGCCACGGAAACCTTGAAGACGTTCGGGGGGATCGGCCGGCTATGGAACAATGGTTCCTTCAGCTCCATTATCGTCGCCTTCCCCACGTCCACCTTCTGGTCACCTATGGTATACAATATGGTGCACGGGGTTTCGTCGGCCTGCAAAGAAAAGTCTGTGACGTGAGACATCCGAAAGGCAACGAAAACAGGAGATTATACATTTATATTGAAGGGGGCCGGTGTGATAGATACCGTGAGGGCGTCGAGCTCAGCCAAAGATGAAGCACCGCCTATCACGTCCGGTGCGGGAGCCGGTGCGGGAGCAGGTGTAGCTGCAGGTGCTGGTGCAACGCTAGTCGAGCTGCTCCCCGCCAAGAAGTCAGCAAGGGGAAAGTCCGCTGCATTTTTTTTTGGATTTTGCCCGGTACAATTGAAAATGGCCGGAACCAAGGTAGTAGAAATATCTAAAGCCACCTGTTTTGCGGCAGCTACCGCTGTTGCGACTGTCTTAGTTGATTTCTTCTCAACCGCAATCTCAACCCTCTTGTCGATGTTTTCTTCATTTAACCTCCGTCTTTCCTTTCTCGTGGTCTCACGGTAGTACTTCTTCCACGTGGCGCCGTCTCCGACACTGTGCACGTGTCCATACGACGGTCGAGTATCCACCGGTTGTTGTTTCAATATGTTCAACGCCCGGTTGAATGGAGTGTCCCACTTGGGACTCGCCAATGCCTCAGACGGTGAGTCGCTTTCGGACGCAATCCTGTGCTGCTCTCTCTGCAAAAGGCACAATGATCATTTACAAATATGACTAATGTGTGCAGTCGAATTGATTAGAAACTAAAATTACCAACAGTCTCATGAACTCCGTAATGACTGGTGTTGTCTCGTAAACCTTTTTCACTGGGTCCCAACGGTGCCGGGCCCTGAGGACGTCACACTCCTGCGGGATGGTGAACTCCGCCAAGGGGTCTGGGATGCCCAGACTCGCAGCTTCCGCGTCCTCCTTGGCCCATTTGGACCTCTTTCCGCCGTAACCACGGCTTCCGAGGTGGTGGCTCCCAATGTTCCTCTCTTGAAGCCCCTTCATGTACTTAGACTTTTTTTGGCATCTTCGGCCTCGCAAGCCTCCTTGAATATTTGAAACTGCTCTTCCGCGATTGTCGGATTATCCTTTACAATCTCGGAGTAGGGTTCCTTCTTGTCGATGATCCTTGCTTTCACTCGATTTTTCCAGGCGCCCAACGTGTCGCTAAACTTGGTCATGGCGTGTTTGTTTATCTTCTTCATTGTTGGGTCCTCATCTGTATATTTATAATCCTTCTCATTCCGGCCCGAGAACAACAATATCTGGTGAAACTTCTTTAGGAGGGAGCTCCTCATATTTTCTATCTTATGTAGTTTCTCATCGTTGATGGTGGCGGTTGTCCGTATGATGCAGCCTATTTGATTGCCGTAGCATCGACGCGCTTCCTCGGGCACCGTTGGCTCAAAATTGCCGTCGTCCACCTCCGTGACCACCACTCTAGTAGTCCTGAGTTTGTTAGGAACCTGTTGCCTCTTTGCTTTTGGTTCTACACCGGCTCCGCTCC
Source organism: Triticum dicoccoides (assembly GCF_002162155.2). Taxonomy (NCBI): domain Eukaryota; kingdom Viridiplantae; phylum Streptophyta; class Magnoliopsida; order Poales; family Poaceae; genus Triticum; species Triticum dicoccoides. The sequence goes on from NC_041388.1 coordinate 586,176,791, forward strand.
CCGAGGCAGCGCCGGTCTCAGTCTCAGCGCCGGTCTCGATGCCGGTCTAAGTCTGAGCACCGGTCTCTGTCTCAGCACCAGTCTGCGTGTCGGTCTCAGTCCCCGATGACACCGGTGGGCCCAGCAATAACATCTGTTGATCATCGGTAAGGCTAAAAAATTCGTCTGCCGCCCGGTAGGCGTTGTCGCAATCACCAGAACCCTGTCCTTCATCGTTGCTAGCCATGTTTCCTATGATTAAATCTAGTCAATTAATTCTAGACCTAATAAAATGAATAATGACATAAAAAGGCCTATTGTTTTGCAGGAATGTTGACTCCTTCCTGGTGCGACAAATCATGGGCACTCGATATGTCCTAGTTTGTAGCACAAGTCATGCCGAAATTCACGGAAAATTTCGGCATGAGCTTTGCTAAAAAGTGGACAAATCGAGAACCTGAAATTTGGCGGAAAAGAAATGAATCAACATTCCGGCAAAACATAGGCCACTAAGCATCATTCCCTGCAAACAGTGTCCAAATATACATGAGCAACCACATGTGCAAACAGTGTAGAAGAAAATTCATTTAACTACTAATAGAACAAAATTCAGTTAACTTTAGTGCTCTATAATGATGAAAGGAAAAAAAATTCAGTTAACTACTAATTTCATTCATTTAGGTTATTCATTTAACATCACCTAATTAACCTACTGTACCAATACTACTAGCAGCACTACTAACCTAATTAACCTAGCAAAACTCTAGTGCCCTAACTGAAAAACATCTAATTAACATCTAATTTTTTCTCTAAAATACAGAGAGAGATGAGTGAGGGGGAGGGGTGGGGGACTTACAGAGAGGGGAGAGACGGTGGCAGGGAGGTGCTCGGGCACGGGCAAGGGCGGTCCTAGGCGGGCTCGGGCGGCGGTGAGGTGGAGGGCGCCGACGGTGACGTGGAGGGCGGCCTTGGGCGGCGGCTGTGAGGCTGAGGGCGGCCTCGGGCTGCGGCGGTGAGGCTGAGGGCGGCCTCGGGTGGCGGTGGTGAGGAGACGGCGGCGAGGGTGAGGGACGATTTGGGGAAGAATTGGTGGCCGGGGGGCGGGGTGGGGGGAAACCGCTGTTTAAGTGAAACGTAACGGCGGCGCGTTTCCGGAAACGCGCTATCGCTAAGTTAGCTATAGCGCGTTTACTGAAACCCGCTACTGCTATTCCTTTCTCCTTTTTCCCTTTTGTCTTTTATTTTTCTTTACATTTTATTTTTTCCCTTTCTCCTTTTTCTATTTCTTTCATTTTCATTTACTTTTCTACTTGTTTTTCACTTCATTTTATTTCCATTAGCAGCAGCGCTTTACACGTAAGCGCGCTGCAGCTAAGGAGATTAGCAGTAGCGCGTGGGCTAGCCATGTGCGCCCAGTTCAAACGTAGCAGCAGCGCTTTTCGCTAGTACGTGCTACTGCTAAAGTCATAGGAGTAGCGCGGTTTATTTACGCGCGCTGCTGCTACTTGATTTTGTACAACGCTACTGGTAAAATTTTGTGTATAGGCTTTTCCCTAGTAATGACTTCACATTTGTGGAAGTTTATTTTTAGCCCAGACATAAGCTCAAAGCACAGTAGAATGGCCTTAACCGTTGCGATACTGTGTAAGTCCGGCTCGAAAAGGCGGAGTGTGTCATCCGCATACTGTAGGTGTGACACGCCTCCTGGGGTCAGATTGCTGACCACTCCCCTGATGTGGCAAACAGTACGAGCTTTGTCTAGCATAGCGCCCAGGGCGTCTGCCACAAAGTAAAAGAGCAATGGCGGGTCCCCTTGACTCAGCCCACGCTTGTTGCGGAAGAAGTTCCCTACTTCTCCATTCACCGCAATTGCTGTTTGGCCCCCCGAGACCAATTGCATCATGCGATGAACCCACACCGACGAAAATCCTCGGTCCAGGAGGACGTGTCGGAGAAACTCCCAGTTCACTCGGTCGTACGCCTTCTCAAAATCTAATTTCAACAGAATGGCAGGCTGTCGAGTGCGTTTGAGCGAGTGAACGATCTCTTGGAGGTCCAACGGCCCCTCCAAAATGTTGCGACCACGTATGAAAGCCGACTGGTTCCTACTAATAATACGATGAGCTGTCGGAGACAAGCGCGTAGAACAATCCTTAGAACAAATTTTAAACGGGACGTTAATAAGCGCAATGCGACGAAATAGTCTAATACAGTCCGCACCCTGTACCTTTTGGATCAGAGAGAGGACCCCAAAGTTAAGGCGAGAGATATCTACATTGCCACGCATGAACCCATTACATACGTCGAAAATTGGCCCTTTGAGCACTTGCCAAAACCATTTAAACATCGCCATCGGCCACCCATCCGGACCTGGGGCGGTGTCAGTTTTCACCCCAAGAGCCGCCACATCAATCTCCTGGGGGAGGAAGGCCAGCCCCAGGCCCTCATTTTCCTCATCAATGACACGCTACGCCGGATCCCAAACATCTGGCCGCAGCCGGGCGCTGGACTCCTCCCTGGAGCCCATCAGTTGGATGTAGAAATCGTAAATGTGACAGACGATGTCCTGTTTGCGCAAAAGGAGCCCCTGCTCGGATTGCAGTCTCAGGATGGCGCACTTACGGCGTCGGCCATTAGCGTAGGCATGAAAATACTTAGTGTTCGCGTCACCCTTGAGTGTCTACGCCAGTACTCCTCCTCTGCTCTAAGGAGGGACTCGACTTGGGCTTCTAATGCATAGCGCTGAGCCCAGTCTTGCTCCGAGAAACCCTGCGCATCCGCAATCGCATCCATACGAGCCAAGTCCACGGTCAAATGTGATCGGAGCAACTTATCCTCGCAGCCCTGGTTGGCCCCCCAACCTTTGAGAGCCGCACGCATTCCCGCACCTGCGGCAATCCAAAATTCCATTGGCCCGCGCGTGTGCCCGATCCGGGCAACGCATGTCTCCCATTTGGAGAGAAAGAGTTGCTCAAAGTCCGGAGACTCGAACCACGCAGTTTCAAAGAAAAACGAGGGCTTCGTTTTAACCTTTCCTTCCCTAAGGAAAGGATTAAGAGGATGTGATCCGACCCGATCCTCGTTTCAGCGTGTAGGGAGCACATGGGAAATGACATTTCCCACTTCGTGGACATAAATACCCTGTCAAGCACAGACCGCACCGGCGTAAGCTGCTTGTTGGTCCAGGTGTAGCGTGCGCCCACGCGAGCCACTTCCCTAAGGGCCATAGATGCTATCGCATTATTAAACAAGGACACCCTTGTCCAGTTAATGATCCCATTGTTCTTATCCGCTCCCGAGTGGATTAAGTTGAAATCGCCACCCACTAGCAGTGGCAAGTTACGCACACCCAAGGTCGCAACCTTCTCCTGTAGTGCACCCAAAAACTCATGCGAGTGCGAGCGGTCGGCCGGGCCATAAACCACAATAACCTCCCACTCGCGAAGGGTCGCTCGGTGGCGCACGTGTGCCAACAAGAAGAATCTTCCGGCATCACATGACACCACCTCGCAGCAAACTTGGTTGATGCCAAGCAGCAGGCCCCCCGAGTGTCCCACTATCGGCACCCATTGCCACGCAAAACGTTCGAGTGGGTCGACAGCTAGCAGGTCCCGATGAGAAAAATCAGCCTTAAAGGTTTCCTGCAAGCCAACTACGTCGATCCCCTCTTCACGTATGAATTCTTTCAACTGGGTCCGCCTCCCAGCGTGGCCGAAGCCTCGGATGTTCCAGAAGATGAAATACATTAAATAATGCGGTTGTGGAGGCAGATACCTCGAGCGGTAACCGCTTTGGCCACACGCCGTGTCTTGTTAGGACATCGGGTTGAGGGGGACAGCGTAGCCCCTGCTGCTGTGTCCTCCTGATCGGGCCGCGCAACAGACGATAGAGAAGCCCCTGCCTCATCTATTGCTGGCGCAACGCGGGCCGCCGCTGCCTGGGCGAGCACGGCATGCGTGATTTCCTTCGAGCCAATGAGAGATAGGAGTTCGCGAGCTTCACCCACATCGGACATAACAACGCCACTATACTCTAAAATACCCCCTAAACGCTCGTCAGAATAGTCGTCGAAAATGGTAAAACGGGGCAGGGGGTTACCTGCGATTTCCATGTTCTTCTGGGCCACCAGGAGTTGGGCGCGTTACAGAGCTGGAAGGTTGCCCTTGGCGCCTTTAGAGCGTGAGCTTGCCCTCTCCTGCGACGCCGGAGTTGCCACCACCGCCTTGGAGCGCTTGGCCGTGGATATTGGCACCGTCTTGGACACCTCCGCCCGAAGTGCATCAGAGGAAGGAGGGGGGACACCCCCAGGAGAGGCCAGCGCCATCACCATAGGCCGGTGCGAGGCAGGCATGCCCACACGGACCAAAGGAGGGCTCGTCGGCGCCACCAGGGGAGTCTTGCGGCCCGCCGTCTTCTTGTGAAGCTGCGTCCCGCCACCACCGAGGCCAATCGCAGGCATGGGTGAGCGCATCGCGAAAGCGCGCACCCCACCCACCTCCGCAACCACCGGGGAGACGAGCATCGAGCATCCCTCCGAGTCACAGGAAGCTGGTACGCCCTTGTCGATGTCAAGGCCGAGTGACATGTTGGATCCATACTGGTTGAAGCCCGTTTCGTTGCTGCCCACTACCACTTGATGCTCCTCCTGGTCCTTCGCAGCCCTCGCAGCCGGAGCCGCAACCTCAGAAACCTTGTCCTTGATACCCAGCTTGTCCCAAGTCGATGTATCGATTGAGTCATTCCCATGCTCGTGTCACGATCTTTATCCTTACCATCCGGTCCCTTGTCTAAGCTAGCAGGGGAGGGGGAGGGGGCGCAGCACCCTGCGGGTCATCTGCCTCGGCCTCCAACCGAATGGTGTAGCCCTCACTGTTGAACCACAATTGGACATACCCCCGAAGCTTAGCCGGGGAGAGACACGCGAACCTCATCTGCACCGGACCGAGCCCCACCAGCGACGCCTTGTCCACCTTCATAGGGCTCCCAATCATGACGGTCCCGGCCATGAGGCGATCCACGCGGTGGTGCTTGGGCGGCACACCCCACAGCTTGACCCACATATTCGGCATGATCTCGGCCTTGGGCTCCTCCGGGAGAGATTCCTTAATTTCTGCCATGATGTCGTTGAGGGAGAGATACAGCTTGCCGCTGCGAGTCGCCATCCGTAGCATGGCCTTGTTGGGGAAGACGACCGAGAACATGTTATCGCCGATGGCCGTCACCTGCCAGTCCCACTCTCCCTCGAAGAGGTGGGGGAGCTCCGCCTCCAAGATGGGGACCGACAGCTTTCCGGGCACCGCCGAGATGACCGCAGCGTCCACCACCAGCGGGGCGCGAACCTCCTCGCCAACCGTCTCCACGAAAGGCAAGCAGAAGAAACCCTCGCCGGGGATGGCGTTGCCCATGATCTGGAGCATCATAGGTCGCCCCCGCGTGGGGCAGTGCGCCGACGCATGCCCCTCCTCATTGCAGTCGAGGCAGAGGGGTTTGAAGTGGCACATGTTCTGATAATGGCCCGTCCGGCCACATTTGAAGCACTCTGGCCCGTTGGACTCCTCCACTGGAATTGGGGCATC
>NC_041388.1:586182589-586187825 GCF_002162155.2 Triticum dicoccoides
TTCTGCTTCTGCTTCTTGGCTAAAGGATTCCCGATCTGTTCGCCGCTCGGAGGAAACTGGGATTCCTTCCTCTTGAGCTCCTTCTTCTGCTCCAAACCCCAACGCCTGTACTCCTCCTTCTTCTTCTTCTTGCGCTCGCGCTCCTCCTGCTTCTTCCTTTATTGCTCCACGAGCCACCATGGAGGCGGCGGCCCCCAGCCCCCCTCCTCCGCGGAGGGTGCCGGCACCTTGGATAGCGCCTTCGCCCGCAGATCTTTCTCTCGCTGGTGCTCAGCCGCCGGGATCGGAGGCGACATGGGGGGCTTCTCCACGCGGCGGGATCCCATCCGCACCGCGGTCGCGAAAGAGCAGGTGAGAGGGGGAGGAGGGGCGAAGAGGAGCAGGCGACGAGCGCGATGCCCGAATCGCCGCACTTGCGAGTGTGATGCGGGAAACCCTAGTAAAAGATCTAGGGCACCCTTTGGCAACCACATCCACTTATAAAGGGGAGGGGACGGCCGCTCATCCACCACCGCACTGGGCCCGGGCCTAATCACAGGCGTGCACAAGGCCAACGGGCCAGGCAGGCCAGGCCCAAGCACTGGGGAGCGCCCCTGTGCCCCCACTGGCAAAGAAACGGGCGGGTCACCCGCTGGGCCCCCCGGCCCACGCCCTGGTAGACTGGGCCACTCCTCCAGGCACAGCATAGGATCAGGCCTGATCGACGTCGACAGCGGAACCCTAGCCTGGACCCGCGGCTCCCTGGCAGGGGCAACCCCGCCGCCGCCGCCGAATCCTGTCGACGCCGGCGAGCTCACCGAGTCCGAAGGCGGCACAGCCAGCACCAAATCACGGCCCCCACCTCCAGCAGGACGCATGAGCGGCCCTCTGGGCCCGCATCCACACCCCTTGGCGGTCGCCAGATCTACGACGCTAGGCGGCGCCCACCATGCCCACTAGGAGCAAAAGCACTCCGGCGACCAGCCACGAGGGAGCCCCCAAGCTCCTACGCACGGGCGACATAGTCACCCACCGAGCACGCCGCACGCGGCCTCGGTGAACCACCACCACTTACCTGGATACTTACCTGGTTGGCCTCCTCATCGTCGTCGTCGGAGTCGACCGCCGCCAGCGCCCAAAACCTGCTGCCAGAGAGTGGCGGGACGGGGGGACCGCCCACCAGACGAAGCACACCACCGCGCGCGGCCCTCGGCAGGCCGAGCCGACGTCCAGCCGCCCTCCGCCGCCAAGGAGATCCCCTCGCCGTTGTTACCACCGGGTTCGCCTTCCGAATCGCCTGGCCGTACGAGAGCCGTTGGGACGCTCTCCATCCACTTTTGTGTCCTCAAGAGGTCTTGAGTTCAAGACCCTGCCAACGCAGTATTAAATAAAACGATTCTGCGGTCTACACCGATCCCACGTCTAAGGACTAATATAGCCATATAGCCTAGACATGAAGGGGAGTGTTGAAATATATTGCCCACCTCCCTCCATTAGTTCGGACTTTTGAATGAGTTGACTGAATTATGAATTCAATAAGGTCGTCCCAAAGATCTTGAACCATGCTGCAAGTGGTCACATTTGAGTGAAGAGCTGGTCGGACCTGCAGCCAAAACTAAAAATTGACGGACGGTGAAGATGCTCAGAAGTTTTAGAAAGGCTGCAGAACGGACATGCGTCCATGGAGGCAGTCCTGTAGTGAAACTGCGCCGGTTAGTATGTAACCGGGGATGATGAACCAGAACTGTAAATACAAGAAGAAGAAATTTCCCACGATCATATGCTCTTGCAGTAGGGAAATACCTTGGTCTTTGGCTACTCTAAATTGCCAATAAAAAAGAGGGCCTTTGGTTACTCTACAAAATATAAACTGTGCAGTATAGCACGTGTTTACTTGTTCGAGATGGCACGTTAGCTATCTCATCTCAAAAGAAGAAGATGGCACCGTCGGATCTGCATCGTACGTACGTACGCGGCCTGTGTCCGGAACGGACTGTAGTTGCCCTTTCCGTGTAGCCCTCGAGACAGCACCCACAACCCTCGCCGTCCCGTTATAAAACAAGACAGACCCTCGCCGTGACACCGTCTCACCGCGATCAGCCAAACTGAGCAAGCCATACACCATGTCGACCTCCTGGCATGCCGGCGGCAATGGTCTCCCCTCCGTTTCCGGCTCCGCTTCCTCCATCGTCGCCCGCGCCGTGAGCGGCTACCACGTGCTCAAGATCGACGGCTACTCACGCACCAAGGAGGTCCCCAATGGCGAGTGGATCGACTCCTGCCCGTTCCAGGTGGGAGGCCGCACATGGCATCTTCGTTACTATCCCAACGGGAACAAGACAGAAGATATCGATTACATACCCTTCTTTGTCACACTCGATGATACCGTCGCCGAGGGCGAGGCCGTGAAGGCGCAAGCCAACTTCAGCTTGCTCGACCAAGACGGGAATCCGGTGCTGCCTTATCGCTGGGGAACTGGTACCAGAAACTTCTCGGTGGAAAAATCTTGGGGATTCGACAAGTACATCAAAAGGGACGAGTTGGAGAAATCAGAGCTTCTCAAGGACGATTCCTTCACTGCCAAGGTCGATGTCACTGTCATGAGCGAGTTCCCCGCACGGAAGACACCATCCGTCGTGGTGCCACCGTCCGACATACACCGGCACCTCGGGGACCTCCTGTCGAGCAAGGCGGGCGTCGATGTCGAATTCCGGGTCGGCGGGGAGACATTCTCGGCGCACCGATTGGTGCTCGCGGCACGGTCTCCGGTCTTCAGAGCAGAGTTCTTTGGGCCCATGAAGGAGGGCACAACCACTGAGGCCATATGTATAGATGACATTGAGGCAGAGGTGTTCAAGCCTTCAAGGCTCTGCTTGCTTTCATGTACACGGATGCATTGCCTGATATGGATCAACAGGAGGAATCGGCCATGGCCCAGCATTCGGCCGAAATTTAAGAGAAATTTTGCAATCAACGGAGGAAAAGTATAGCAGATCGAGCTCTAGGGGTTAAAAACTGAATCAGTCCAATAATAAACATTGGAGAAGCAAACGAAGAAGGAAGTGCCCTGATGCTACCTATGCATATGTCCAACATATAAAAACAATCCTCACTGCCACAGACATCAAGTACCATGCCGTGGCCTTGAAGAAGCAACGGAGAAGAAACTAGATGGTGATGGAGGAGGCGCGAGGTGGCCCTGATGGAGGCTGCGCGTCGACGCACTCGGACGCAAGTGAGCGGGCGGGAGGTACCCGTCAACGAGGCGGCTTGATGCAGCGGCGGAGTGCAGATTCTTCACTGGAGGAGCTCCCGACGGGCGGGGGAAGGCAGCAGGCTGGCAGCGGCGGCGGCGCGCACACGGAAAGATAGAGGAAACGAGAAGTTTAGGGTTCGGGCGTTCAGTTTGATGGTGTTTTCTTAGCCGGACCATAGTGGAGGCCTTCTAGATGTTGGGCTGGGCCACAACTTTCAAAGCAGGCCGAAATTTTTTAAGCGAAAGGGACATATTCCAGGTGAGATGGCCGAAATTCGGCCAAAATTGGTTTTTTTCGGCCGGAAATCAAAATTAGTTTTCAGTTCGCCAGTGAATCTGGATGGGGCCATGGAGTCTGAAGGTTTTCAGTTTTTAACCAAGAGCTTCCCTGGTGTTATAAAGGATCTTCTAATGTCCCACGTTGCTCCTAGTTTACTTGGGAAAAGAAAATCAAAGGCATGAAATGTCATTTGGAATCATCTGTCCAGAAAGTTACTAAAGACCCTGCATGCTATCTAATACTAGCATTAGTACTTCTTTTGTGTAGTCTTATCTCACAAGGATGTGATGTACGGTGGTTCTTTTTGTTTGGTCATTGTTGTATCCTTCGTGGAGAATTAGCAATGGTTCGACAAGCTATGTGCCAAGCAAGAACTGTATATTGTGAAGTCATGTGTGATGTGCAACATTGGCAAGTGCTTAGTAGACATTGATTTGGATACTCTGGATGATATGGATACTTGTGCGGTTATTGGTATCTTATATTGGGCTGAATACTTTGCTAATGTTGTGCTGATCCATTAGCTACTTGTGTGAAAATATGGTGTGAGTTGTGTGAAACTTACCCTGAGTCAAGTCGTGGACTTGTGCTCGTACTGGTTATTTGTTGAGTTCACTTTCAGGTGTTGCCAGAGCTGGACAAACGTGGTCGATGACAGGATCGAGGGACGAAGCTTAGAGAAGCTGAGGTCCGGGGGATCATGGTCATGCGGGGCGTTCGTGCGAAGGAACAATGAAAGTGGAGGATACGATGATCCGGGAGGGCACCGGTTTGTCGTACATGGCTTGTACCGGAGATGTATGGTACGGTACTGAAGACGTCACGAGGTGCAAGGCGTGCACATGTGTTTGCGCGCACGGCAGCGGCAACAGGTCGATCCGGCGAGTCGAGCGGGTGTGGCCCAGTCCAGCGTGGGCGGCCATGTGGCAGGCGTGCGGATCGATGGAAGGCGGCGTGCGCGACGGAGGCGGTCAGCCAGGCTCACGCGCAAGAGCAGACATTGCTCGTTGCATGTCTGCAGCTGAGCGTACATAGGCTAGAGGCCAGGAGGAGCAGGCCCAGCGTGGCCCATGCAGCAACGAGGTGAGCGGCCAGGCTCACGCACGATTCTGCCGTCTGTTTCGTTTCAGAGATGGACTCTATTTTTAGGGTGCTGTTTAGCTCTTTAAATAGAGGGGCGTAGGCTAGGTTTTTGGGTGTGTCTCAGGAGAGAAACTCAGATCTTTAGCCTAGATTTATTTGAGAGTTCTAGGATGCTGACACGCATTTTCTGTAACCGATCGACATCGTGGCAATAAAGTGATCTTTGGCGGTGTCATCTCTGGGCTTCTCTAATCTCGGTGAAATCTCCGTGTTAGATCTCTCTAATACTTTGCTGCAGTTTTTTTTCACGAGATCAAGGGAAGTTTGTGGTGCGGTTAATCTATCTTTCTTGCTAGTTCTCGAAATTAGATCTAGATTGATTTTCGCAGTCTTCTGTCAGCTGTTACTGTTCTGATCATAACTTTTGATTGGTAACTCCGTTTAAGCTGATTCTTGTTGTGTTGATTAGATAATTTCCGTAGCTTTAATTGGAGTACTCATACGTATTTTTTGGTTCAGCATATCTTGATATACAACTGTTTTACCATCTCGAACAGATTAGAGTTTCAGGGTTTTAAATTTTGGAAAAGTTATAATTTGCTTCCGCGCAATCATTCACCCCCCCCCCCCTCTGACTG
>NC_041388.1:586187982-586195047 GCF_002162155.2 Triticum dicoccoides
CATATAAGCTAATTAGTGAACTGTTAGTTCAGAACTAGTAAGCATTTCAAATAGTTGAGCTTCACATTGTGCCACAATCGCTACTAGCATTGCGCTGCTTTCTGAGATCATCCATCCCTTGTTCAGTACAGGGCAGTGCTTATTTACCAGCTCCAGATAGACAATCCCTTGTTTAAATGCTGGTTTGTGATTAATTGAAAAGGCATTGGCCTTGTCCGGTTTTCAACTTTTTCTATGGCTGCAGTTTGAAGTTTTGAAGTTTGGTCTCAAGTATTTTTATACAAGGTGGTTCTGTCTTATGTCTGAAGTTCTTTGTTTTTGAATTAAGGATCATATAGTTACCAATCTTGTAAAATTGATAAAAAAAAAGAGCACATCCAAAAGTAAAAGGATTCGGCTATTTACATGCCAAGATGTCTGTACTTGTACAAAAGTTCATTTTAGATTACCTTGTGATTGTAATAGACACATGCTAATTTTTTTCTAAGCAACGAGACTCCTCGTCGATTTCCATTATAGAAACCGCCACAGTTCTACAAAGTTTTTGGAGGAAATAAACGCAACAGAAAAAGAAAGCATCCCTTACATTTCACACCACACCACACCACACACATAGAAGAGTGAAGAATGGAAGCCCCCCCCCCCCTGAACTACGAGTGAATTGCAAAAAATATCGACATTGAAGGTTAGGGTTGCAGAAATCACAAGTCTCTAGTTTTGTGCCCAAAAACACTAATTCCCATGCTAATTTTTTGCAGAAGCCACAAGTCGCTCGGTTCGGTCGTTTTAAGTGGGATTATGACAGGTGGGGCCCGCTTCTGTCGATGTGGCATAACTGTTCATCTGTTTGACTCGTTAGACGCCGTTAGACGCAGTGCGCGGGCCGGTTCGAGCCGAAACCCTATTGACCGGTCCCTCCCTCGATTCATTACAGGCCCACCCACCCCAACCCTCATTCGCTCGCGCTCTCTGCTCCCACTCGTTCGCCGTCGTCGATCGTCCACATCTCCGACCGCCGCCGCCGCCGCGTCGCCATGGTGTCCTGGAGTGAGGATGATGACAGCAGTGAGAATGATTACCAGTATGCCACCTCAGGTTCAGACGACGGCATCGTGAAGGTGAGTTGGTAGAACTAGGGCTAGGGTTAGGGTTTGGATTTGGAAATTTTCCTCTTGAGCTTGATCTGAAGTTTCCTTCCCAAATCTCTTGCTTTCCTTTGCACGTGCAGATCCCTGCTACCACGGATGACTCCGAATTTGAGGGCACTGAATTTTTTTGTGCCATGAACAAGAGAAGCGAGCAGATAGACTTGTTGCTTTCGAGGGCATCCATACTGGCAAGAGGTTCCTTGCTTGTGCTGTGAAGGTATGTGTGTCAAATTTGTGCTAATTAGCTGTTGTGGACTAATTATTTGGTCATTGTTTGGTACTGATTTTGGTAGTTAGCAGATCTGGCTTGTTAGTTAGGTTGTTTAAATATGTGCTCAATGCTTACTGGCTCAGTGAAGTCATTGTTTATATGTGAGCATATGTGCATAGTGTTGTGGCATGTTCATTTGTTTATATGCGGGCATATGACAGTGTGGATAAGTGAGGTCATTTGTTTATATGTCAACATGTGACAGTGTGGACAAGTGAGGTTTGTTTATATGTCAGCATGTGCATGGGGTTGGAAGCACTCATTAAAAATTGTTATTAGGTACTGCTGGCCTAGTTGCTTTTAGTTAGCAAGCACTCATTATGTAGCTTGCCTAGTTGTTGGTACTGGATGGAGTGCCTACTTGTTATTAGTAAAGCACTCATCGTGGCATGTAGCTCATATCTTGCTGTTTAACACTGTAATTTAACAGGATGGTAAAAACTGTGGACTAGTTGAATGGATTGATCCATCTTGGCCAGCTACAATGGAGAATGCACTGTCCAAGCTGTGGCATATGTATGAAGAGTCCAAGAGAAACGGGACTAAGGACAATCTGATGAACTCATTTGCTGTTCACAAACTGACACAAGATAAGATCAAGTTGCAGCCAATTATGAGAAGTTGGTTGAAGATGTCCAAGCCCTTTTGGATGAGAATGAGAGAAGGGCCCATATGGAAAGTAAGCCTGATGACATCAAGCTCCAGGAGAAGTATGACATGGTTAAGAACCTGACAGTAGCTCAAGCCAGTGTCATTAGGAACATGAAGTTGAAGCTTGCTAAAGAGAAGAGTAAGTTGCAGGCCCACATTGATGACCTTGAAAAGGTTGTGGAGCAGACCAAAGTCAAGCTGAATGGGATCAAGGCAATCTTAGATGAATGAGCCACACTGGGCAGTGATGGTCATGGAGTTCATGGTCATGTATGGATCTCCTTATTAGTTATGTAATGGTCATGTATGGATCTCCCAATTATGCTACTTATTAGTTATCTAATGGTCATGTATGGATCTCCAATTATGCTACTTATTAGTTAGGTAATGGTCATGTATGGATCTCCCAATTATGCTACTTATTAGTTATGTAACGGTCATGTATGGATCTCCCAATTATGCTACTTATTAGTTATGCATTGCTTATGTATGGATCTCCCAATATGCTGAATGTGATGAATTTGGATGTGGATTTGTATATCTGAAATAGCCCTATACTAATTATTGTGGTTTTTTCGACCTTGGGGGAGCCTATAATCATTTAGTGGTTTTTCGACGTCGATGGACTCTAGACTCATTTAGGTGGTTTTTTCAACGTCAATGGACCCTAGACTAATTTAGGTGGTTTTATCAACGTCGAGGGACCCTAGACTCATTTAGGTGTTTTTTTCGATGTCGAGGGACCCTAGGCTCATTTAGTTGGTATTTTCGACGCCGAGGGAGCCTAGACTCATTTAGGTGGTTTTTTCGACGTCGATGGAGCCTAGACTCATTTAGTTGGTTTTTAGACGTCGATGGACCCTAGACTAATTTAGGTGGTTTTGTCGACGTCGAGGGACCCTAGACTCATTTAGGTGGTTTTTTCGACGTCGAGGGACCCTAGACTCATTTAGTTGGTATTTTCGACGTCGAGGGAGCCTAGACTCATTTAGGTGGTGTTTTCAACGTCGATGGAGCCTAGACTCATTTAGTTGAGTTTTCGACGTCGATGGAGCCTAGACTCATTTAGGCAACAAGTTCAATAACCATCAACATCCAGCATCAAGATCAAAAACCATCAAAAGGCAACAAGTTCAACACCTGGTTCAAGGAGCCAATAAAGGCATCAAGTTCAACATCTGGTTCAAAGCTGCCAACAAAGGCATCAAGTTCAATAGCCAACAAAGGCATCTAGGTCTAGCAGCCAACAAAGGCATCTAGTTCAACAGCCAACAAATGCATCAAATTCAACAACCAACATAGGCAACAAGTTCAACAGCCAACAAAGGCAACATCTAGTTCAACAGCCAACAAAGAAAACATCTAGTTACCAGAAGCATATAGGTACTCTTTCATCTTGTAGGAAACGGTCCTCTTCCTTCCAGTCTGTCTTGGAGCATGAAATGTTCCCATATGGCCTGCAACAGATGTAGATGATGTACCAGCTGGGGTAGCATTCTTCCTGGGAGACCTCCTTGGAGGAGCAGTAGGTGCTGGGGTAGCATTCTTCCTAGGAGACCTCCTGGGAGGAGCAGTAGGTGCAGTAGTAGCAGGTGCAGCTCTCATCCTTGGAGAAGTAGTAGGTGTGGTAGCAGCAGGTGCAGCTTTCTTCCTGGGAGGAGAAGTCCCAACATTTGTTGTAGATGGAGATGACCTCTTCCTTGTTGGTGCAACAACTGTAGATGAAATGGTGGTTGAAGAAGAAGCATGTGACCTGTTTGGCTGCATTTAAAAAACAGAAACAATTATGAACTATGAATTACAATTGAGACATAACTACAATTGTATTTGTGCCCACATTGAGACATAACTACAAAAACAGAAACAAAGATGCTTAGCTAACATGATGCTGGTTTTTTCTCATAGCAAGAGTTGGTTTCAAGGGCTTGGAGCACACATTGTATTTGTGCCCTACAAGTTTGCAGTTGCTACAAGTAATGGATGACATCCTAGATGTATCTCTTGGTGCTGGCTTCTCAAATTGGTTTTTCCTCCTCTTTGTTTGTTGCTTCCCAACTTTGTCTCTGAAAACTGGAGGCTCTATGTCCTGAGTTCTTGATCTTGGCCACAGATTTGGACCAGGGACAGGAAATATGATATGGCCATATGCTTTTTTGTACATTGCCTTCTTGAAGAAATCATCAACAAAGTCTTCAGGTTGCAACTTAGCTTTCACAATTACAGATACTGCATGATTGCAAGGCATAACAGTCATATCCCATTTCCTACATCCACATGTTCTATGCAGCAAGTTCACAGAGTAGGTGTTATCTCAACTACTAACTTGGTAAATGTTAGGACCAGCCATCAAAGATTGGCACCACCTTGAGTTGTACTTTGCTTCCTCTAACATCTCTGCATATGTTGGGCAAATCTCCCAATTTGATGTCTCTATCTTAGTTCTATTGGTGTTAAATTTGACCATCAATTTAGTCCTAATTCCTTCCAGCATGGTCTTTATTGGCTTCCCTCTAACATCTAGGATAATTTTGTTAAGCACCTCACTGATGTTGTTCACAACTAGGTCAGTCTTGCAGGTAAACTCCATTGCATGTCTAGCCCATGTATGAACTGGTACTTTATTAAGCCGTGCCCAAGCTTCCTTACACTCTCTTTTCAAATCATTCATTGCAGCTAGGTGTTCATTCTTAGTATAAGAGTAGCTAGCTGCATCCATGTGTTTCTTTAGTTCATCACCTCTAAAACCAACAGTTCGAAAATTCTGATATATGTGTCTAAGGCAGAATCTTTGTGGACAATTGGGAAAACATGGTTTACTGCATTTAAAATGCCCTGTTGACACAATATGAACTAGAGCTAAATATTGGGCCATTTGAATTGTTCATAGAGAAATGTGCATATGAAAAACTTAATAGTACAATAGAAAATATGAGAAGAGAAGTTTACCTTCTGCCTATCAGAAATGATAGTATAATAGCCAAAATTTTCACTTTCTCCACCAAGTGCATCTTTCAGTTATGTAAGGAACCAGGTCCAGCTGTCTGTGTCCTCTTTGTCAACAACTCCAACTGCTATATGATATATGTTGTTGTTTCCATCCCTTCCTGTTGCAGCAAGGATCTGTTGACCTGTTGACAGCTTGATAAAACAACCATCTACACTTGCAAAGTGACAAACGTGAGAAGATAGTGTATTTAATGTGGCCAAATAATAAAAACACCACACAAATTACAACACAATGTACCTACTAATGGCCTGCATCCATTTAAAAACCCTTCTTTGCAAGCATTAAGACAGTAGAACAGGCCATGGAACCTTGGGTTCTTGCTTGGGTGCTCTAGCAGATGCTTAGTGGTCACTACACATCTACTTCCTGGGTTTGTGTCTAAAACAGCCTGCAAATAATCTCTAATCCTAGTGTATTGACCTCTCTGGTCTCCTTGGACAACCTTCAATGCTTGTTTCCTAGCCCTATAGGCCATATGGGTTGAGATGTCTACTCCATATTTCTTCTTCAAATTCTGCATTATTTGTGGTTATTGGTGTGCCAATATCAATTCTCAGCATATCCTCACACTGGCGTGCCACCCATTTTGCTGTGACCTTGGTATTCTCTGCTACTGTTGGGCATGTGTGTAGAAAATTAGCCTTTCTTATGCAAAAAGTACTTTCATTTGCAGCAACAGAAGCTGCAATGTAGAACGGGCATTTTACATTAGTGCACACAACTATGATGCTGTCATTGCAGTTTCTGTGGAAGTCATAGTTCCTATTCCGACTTATGTGAAATGTCTGAAGTGCTCTCCTAAATTGTTACACATTAAGGAAACAAAGCTTTCTACAAAACTGGTCCTTTGGGTTCTCTCTATCATCACTGTACCACTTCCTTGGTTGTGATTTATATGCTCTGCTCTTCCTTCCATTGGGCAGAATATAAGGTGCTTTCTCAGCTCCATCATCATATTCCTGCTTTGTAACACCCATGATGCGGCTATATCTCCCACGTGTCGGAGCACGACTTAGAGGCATAACCGCATAGTAGGCATGTCACAAGAGGGGTAATCTTTATACATCCCATGTATTGAATAAGAAAGGGATAAAGAATTGGCTTACATTCGCCACTTCACACAATACATAAATATAGCATTATATCATTCAGAATACAATCAAGGTCGGACTATGGAACCAAAAATAAAGAAAGACCACCCCTAATACTAGATCCCCGATCACCCCGACTGGGCTCCACTACTGATCAACTAGAAACGAAACAACACAACGAACACGATCTTCATCAAGCTCCTCCTTGAGCTCAGTTGCGTCACCTGCACTGGTAGCAACGGCACCTGCAACTGGTTTTGAAAGTAATCTGTGAGTCACGGGGACTCAGCAATCTCACACCCTCGCGATCAAGACTATTTAAGCTTATGGGTAGGAAAGCGTAGTGAGGTGGGGCTGCAGCAAGCACTAGCATATATGGTGGCTAACTTACGCAAAAGAGAGCGAGAAGAGAAGCAAAGCACAGTCGAGAAGCTAAAAAGATAAAGAAGTGATCTTGAAACTATTTACGTTCAAGCATAACACGAGACCGTGTTCTCTTCCCAGACTCCGCCGAAAAGAGACCATCACGGCTACACACACGGTTGATGCATTTTAATTAAGTTAAGTGTCAAGTTCTCTACAACCGGACATTAACAAATTCCCATCTGCCCATAACCGCGGGAACGGCTTTCAAAAGTTCAAAACCCTGCAGGGGTGTCCCAACTTAGCCCATCACAAGCTCTCACGGTCAACGAAGGATATTCCTTCTCCCAGGAAGACCCGATCAGACTCGGAATCCCGGTTATAAGACATCTCGACAATGGTAAAACAAGACCAGCAAAGCCTCCCGATGCGCCGACATCCTGATAGGAGCTGCACATATCTCGTTCTCAGGGCAACACCGGATGAACACTATCTACAGCTAAAACCAACCCTCAAGTTTCCCCGAGGTGGTGC
>NC_041388.1:586195319-586257707 GCF_002162155.2 Triticum dicoccoides
TTTTTTCAAGTGCTCTTTAAAGTCAACTACTCCACCTTCTGTACTTCATCTCCTTGCCCCAAACTTCTGCCCAATGATCATGCCATGTGTATAGTACAATATAGTATTTTCTTACAAAAATAATTTGGCCAAATAGTATTTTCAAAAATTAGTTTTCCAAATACCCCTGGATTGAGGTTTGCACTGCAAGTACCTGATTTGGGGTGTGAAAAATATTTCAAAAGGTATATTTGAAACCTATTAGATATAGGATTCCCATAAACCCCAAAAATATAATTTTAAAAGTTATTTTCCTATTTTATTTAAAAGCTTTTTCTAAAGGCCGGAAATGGTCTTTAATAGGGAAAAATTATTTTATTATTTTAAAAATATTTGACAAAAATCAGGGAAACTCAGTGGGCATATATTTCCCATATATAAGAGTTTCAACACATGGTCATGTTCAAAATATTGGACAAAACCTCCCAAAACCATTTCTGCCCATTTCAAGGATTTGAAATATTTCTACAGGAAACATTTCCATAAAAATCCAAGAAAAATCCAGCAAGTCACAAATGCATATTGTGATGATCTTGCAAAGCCTCACTTCAATCAAGGTCATTTCGGTCCACCAAAATGCCCCATAACCCTTTCTGTTTAGAACCTAATTTGAGCAAGTTTGTACTACCAACTTTCTCCCCTTAACCCCAACTTTTGTGAGCATGTAGGAGAAGTGTTATGCTCAACTAGATCTACACAAGTCTATTTCTGCTCATTTCTAGGGTTTACAAAAGTTTCATTGGCAACTTTGCCCAAATAAGCTCCAAATTGGTGAGAGGCCCTAATTATATGTGTCATTTCACCCTGTGGAGTTTCATGGCAATTGGAAATCATTTGCTTGCCAAAACCTTTATCAAACACCTTCTGCCACTTTTCAAAAATCACCATTTTTACCACTAAAACTATTCTCCTTGAACTCAACTTTTTACCATAGTCCCTCCTAGACCTCCTCTACCTCCAGTAACAATGGCTGCACCTCAGCTCAATGATTGAGGGGTGAAACCACTTCATTTACCCCTCTGGACAGCCCCTGTACCCCTCTTCCTCACCTCCCTCCTCACTCCAGTGGCCATCCATGGCATCCAATGCACCACCCCATTTCTTTACTCACTCCTAGACCTGCTAGACACCAAAAGACGCGCTCACCATGCATAAAGAATGGCCATGCCGGCCATTTGGGCGCTCTGGAGCGCGCTACAGTGCGCTCCCGCACTGTAGCCGCCCCCTTCCAACCACCTCCGACCACCTCGGGCCTCCCCCACGCGCCTGCCGATGCGCCCCGGCGTCCGCAACACGCTACGCAGTCGGCCCCCTCCTCTCTCCTCCTCCCCGCGCCTCCGCACTAGCAAACACCGGCCGCCCGAGCGCGCCAATGGCGCGGCTCACACGCGCGCACCTCTGACCTCTCCCCGCTCCCTCTCCCTGTCCCTCCCGACGTAGTCGACGTCCAGGAACACCCCAGACACCACGCCCTCTTCCCCCGAGCCCTGCAGCGACGAGCAGGAGCCCGCCGGCGCACGAGTCCATGGCACCCCGCCGTTCGCCTATTTAAAGGCCTCCCTGAGCCCTCCTCTCCTCACCACTCGCTCTCTGCACCGCCAAAACATCCCTCTGCGCCCCCAGTTCCTCTCCATAACCGCCCGAGCTCGAGATTGAGCTCGAGCTCCGCCGCTTCGGCTCGCCGGAGTTCACGAGGTACAGGCCTCCCCCGCTCCTCCTCTGCCTCGATCTGGAACCCCTGCAGCCCTTTGATCCTTTCCCCCTTGTTTCCCCTCTCTGTAGCTGCCGGAAACGGCCGGAACCGTCGACGCCCGAAGCCCTTCCGCCGCGTGACCTCGTCGCCGGCGAACCAGGCCACCCCGGCGACCAACTCCACCTCCATCCGAACGGCGGATCCTCCCTGAGCACAAAGGTACCACCCACGCATCCTCCCATGCCCTATATCACCACCGGCGAGCTCGACGTCGCCTCTGGACAGAGGTAGACGACGACGGCCGTGGGCCCTCTCCGTCAGCCTCATGCCCTGACGGGTGGGACCCACCCGTCAGGTTTAAAACGCACGCGCGCGCGTACCGGTTCGTTGCATCGGCTAAAGGCGTATTTTGCCTTTACGCCTTCGACGTGGCAGCCTGGTGTGGGCTGAAACCCATCTGGGACTGCTGCACTGTGGCCCTTCTGGCCCAGTTGCACAGTGCTGTTTCTCCTTCTCTTTTTCTGGAAACTTGCAAATATTCCACAGGGTAAAATATATGTCCAAATAAATTAATTCCAATTCCTAAATTCCTAAAGTATTGCAACCTATTTAATGGTGCAACTTTCATTCAAATCCAACAACCTTTCCTTCACTGTAAATATTTAAATGTGATTTTAAGCATTTAAATAAACCTTCGAAAACCCATTTCTCCTATTCTGCTACTCCAAATCCAAAACTAGGAATTTTCCCCTTCTTAGTTTTCAACCTAGTATTTAACAAAAATGAGTTGACATTTTTCTGAGCACTTTGGTTTTTCTATTTTATTATTGCCTTATTTTCTTGTTATTATTTTGCAACGATAGATTGCGTTGCTGACGAAGGAGTTGGACCAGAAGACTTTGAAGACCCAGAAGACTTTGTTGAGCCAGGCAAGCAGCCCTTTGACCATGTCTATGAAACCCTTTTTATGTATTCATATAGCACTTTATTATTGTTGCATCGGAATCATGATGAGATGGTAGCCACTTTGGTGGGTTGCCTTCATTTCCTCCTTGTTGATACTTGCATTGTGCATGACCCTACCTTCTTATGAGGGTTATGCCGGTGGGAGTAGATAGGATGCTAAAGTAGTGCTACGCAAAAAGGGACGGGAATATGCATAGTGATGGGGACAAAGTATTTTCAAAGGACTTTTCGAAAACCCCGTCGGGTGCCACTTATGCCCGAGGGAGATGATGAGTTGGGTAGCCACTTGATGACGAAGTGGTGTACCGAGGCAAGTGTGTGTGTTGTTTTCAAAAACGGATTGGTTTAAGTTGCGACCGTTATTCCAACCTTACATGCGCAACCACTCTACCCTTATATGGGAAAGGGCATTATTGATTACCTAGGCCGATACTAGCTTGGAGCCCGCATTACTAGTGACGGGGGAGAGTTGGTGCTCTCTCTCGGGACGGGGTCGTGCCAGGTAGGGCGGCCATGACTGTTTTCACAGGGCACCGGATACACCGTTGTGTCCCCTCTCAGATGTTACGATCTCGAGTGAGTCTCGTATGATGTACATCGTGAGGATACGGAACAACGAGTGGACTCCTTGTTAGTGTCGTCTAGGGAAAGATAGTGATCGGGTGCTTACCCCGGGTACTTGAGGTACCGCGGGTCGTGGATGACACGGAAGTTCCCCGGATCTTGTGGGTAAAGTGTGCAACCTCTACAGAGTGTAAAACTATTTGAATAGCCGTGTCCATGGTCAAGGACAGTTGGGTAACTGCTCTTGGGCTACGTCCACATGTTTACAAACCAGTGTGTGTGTGGATAAGTGGGGAGAACTACTTGGGTCAAGTCAAAGGACTTGACATGATTGAGTTGGGTTGGTGCCCACTCTTTTTATGTTGATATCTCTAACATGTCCTCATGGTTAATTGAATTCTCCTGATGCATGTATTACAAGTTGTTGAACATGTCATTGCACTCAAAACTAGCTTTCCGCAAAAATTTACCTATATCATGCATTTTTGTACCTTGAACCAAAACATGGGTTGCTTGCGAGTACATTCAAAGTACTCATTGGCTTGCCACTGGTTATTTAATTGGCCAGGCATGGAAGAACAGGAGTTCGAAGAAGAGTTCTTTGGAGACGAACATGCGAACTAGGACGTTTCCCACTCAGAATACCTGTAGGGTTAAGGCAGATGGCATGGGTTCTACTTATCGACGAAGATTTCCGCTACTTGTGTTTCATTTGATGTTCAGCCCTTAAGGCTTTATCAATGTGAGACTTGACCATAATGGTCATAATTTGTGTAAGACGGTATGTATGGATGTAAGACTCTTGTTATTCAGCTTCTATGTGTTTAGTGACCATTGATCTCTGGGATCACTGTACACGTGCATTCGGTGATCTCGACTTATGAGTGGGGTCCCCACAGGGTTAAAATTAAGATGACCCTTGAGTCTGCAGAACCCAAGGGAAGGTGATAGATTGTTAGTGCAAATGTAAAACCAAGGTTGGGCCTTGCTAGAGGAGTTTTATTCAAGGCAAACTGTCAAGGGGTTAAACCGCGTAAGGAACGCAAAATCAAGGAACATAACACTGGTATGACGAAAACTAGGGCGGAAAGAGTGGAACAAAACCCCAGGCATAAGGCCGAGCCTTCTACCCTTTACCAAGTATATAGATGCATTAATTAAAATAAGAGATATTGTGATATCCCAACAATAATCATGTTCGAAGAAGGAACAAACTCCAACTTCACCTGCAACTAGTAACGCTATAAGAGGGGCTGAGCAAAGCGGTAACATAGCCAAACAACGGTTTACTAAGAAAGATGGGTTAGAGGCTTGACATGGCAATATGGGAGGCATGATATAGCAAGTGGTAGGTATCGCGGCATAGCAATAAAGCGAGCAACTAGCAAGCAAAGATAGAAGTGATTTCGATGGTATGGTCTGTTGCCTGAAATCCCGCAAGGAAGAAGAACGAGTCCATGAAGAAGACAAATGGACGAAGTCGAACGGATCCTCACAAACGCGACGTTATCGGAACTAACCCAAAGAGGCAACACTAGAAAGAAGCAAACAACATAGTAAACAACCACCACATCAACATGGCATGATGCACAACCAAGTATGTTGCATATCCGGTTTAATGAGGCATGGCATGGCAAAGTGCACAAACAAAACTACAAGTTAAGTGGAACCCAATATGCAACGGAGTTGCATATTGAAGAAAACACCACATGACTTATTTACTTCTCTCTCGTTTAGGTACTCAACAATATTAAATGTTGGTTAGCATGGCAAGAGGTGAAGCATAACAAAACTATACTATCTAAACAATTTAAATGGGGCTGGATATAACAAACAACAAATCCAGTAAATCCCCATATGCATTTAGCAAATGAAGCAATCATTTCAAAACTTCTTGATGTTGTTATCATGATGCGAATGACATATGCAAGTTTTAAGCAATTTTATGAAAAAGTTGATAAGAGCATTATGAAGCATTTGCCATCGTGGCGGACACGAAAAGGGTGCCACGGCAATGACAATGGAAATGGTGCCACGACAACATTCCGGTTCCGGTAACTCGATTGAGATGCCGGTGCAAAAGAAAATGTGACGTGAGCGTGTCATGCAAGATGGTGGGGTGATCTCGGTAACCGGGTTCCCACGGGTTAGCGGCAAACGAGGAGGACCAAGCAAGTGACAACTCGGACACGGTGCAAACACAGGGTGCATCTCATACAACACAAGCATTCGTCCACGGGTCGTCTCGACGTTATACCTCTGAAGCATGCATTATCGGAGCGGTTCGAGTCGGCGTAGAGGAAGTAGTGGAAGTAGACGTTCTCGTGGCGGTAGTGGAAGTAGTGGTGCATATCTCAGTGAGGAAGTAGTCGTTTTTGTTCGCGAAGTGGTCGTGGTACAAGGTGATCGAGGAACTTGATGAATCCACGTTCAACGGCAGTCATTCCCGACGCTTGTGAACCACGGTTCTTCGGGCAACGGTAGTCGTACACGTCCGTAGATGTTCGGGTCGACAGTAGAGGAACTTGGTGGTCCATGTAGTCGAACTAGGAATCCAAAGTAGAGGTACACTTGTTGAAGTGGGACTTGGCGTTTTGACCTGTAATCGTTCGGGCGTCGTGGAAGAACTTGACGTTCACGGGGTCTCGGTCTTGGCCATGGTACAGTGGCTCCATGAACACAACAGGGCCAGATGGATGCAAGGCCATGGCAGCAACGGGTCAGAGCGCTTGACAGTAACCGAAGTGAACAGGTGCTCGAGAACCGGGGCGCTCGGGGCAGCGGTGTGCTGGACGCAGGTGGAGGGGTTGATGGCGACGGGCGGCGAGGTCGGCTGCTTGCTGGTGGTGGGGAGCTTCGGCAACGCGAACTGCAGGAGGCCGGCCTTGGAGCGTCCGAGCTCAAGTTGAGGAGCAGGAGATGACGCAAACGAAGTCGTGGGGCGCGGGGACCTGCTCCGTTGAGGCAGGAGAAGGCCGGGGCAGGAGCGGCACGGGTCGTGGTCGCTGGCGGCGACCGGACGCGGCGGCGGGATGGCGAGGTGGTAGCGGGGGCTCCGGACGGTGCGGAGGCGGAGAGGTCGACGACGGTCATTTCGGGCCGGATCGAGGAGGAGGGAGGCGAGCGAGGTAACGAGGAGGAGGCAGAGGGGATCGGGCGTGAGGTGGCGGCGCTGCGATATCGAGAGGGAGAGCTCGAGAGGAGGGCGGTCGGGGCTAGGGTTAATAGGGAACCTGATGGGCTGTGGATGGGCCTTAGAGGCCGGCCCAGTGGGGAGGGAAAAGGCCTGGCTACTGGGCTCTCTCTTCTCTCTCCAACTTTAACCGAGAATCAAATAAAGATAAGAAAAAGAAAGAGGGGGGGGTTAGGGAAAGAAGTTGAGCACGCGGATAATTTTCCCGGACTCACAAAAATGTGCTTGTTCCGAGAAAATAGAAAAGGCCATGATTGAAAGATTTAAATTCAAACTCATTTGATTTAAATTCAAATGATTTGAATAGGAAGTGAGGGTTTGGAAGGTCAAAAAATGTTGGGATTTTGGTGGAGCTCCGGAAAATGATGAAAGAATATATGGCAAGGTTTGAGGAGCAACTCGAAGCAGAAAAGACTTGAGAGTTTAAATTGCAAGTGTGTCACAGTAATTCCACATCCATGGAATACTTTATAATAGCTCCTTAATATCGGGAGAATATGTTATAAAGAGAAGTCACCCTTCCCTCGATTTAAATAATTCAAAGATCTATGCATTTTATTTAGATTAGTTAAAAAATGACATGATGCAAGGATGAATGCAATGAACCAAACAAAACACACGACGAATCTTGGAACCCATGGAAGGCATCTGAAGCTCCGGTCTTGGGGCGTTACAACACTCCACCACTACAAGAGGATCTCGTCCCGAGATCCAGGATGGCACCATAGGGAAAACGGAAGAGGAAGATAACAAGTAAAACTAAGTTTCTTCTTCGACAAATGAGTGAAACCATGAACCTTGAGAGGTTTAACAACTTCGAGAAAAGAATATAACGGAGATGGACGAAGTTGAAAACACTCTGTTAGAAAAGAGAAACAAGGAACATTACTAGAACCTTGTAGGTTGAAAGACATAAGAAAAAGGTTTGCAATGGACAATAAGTACATGCAAGCACTCCGGTAAAAACGAGATGGAGAAGGAATAACATTGATATAATTTGGGCAGCACTCCGAATGTAAATGGAAGGAATAGAACATGAACTTGACAAGATTACAGGATGCTTGATGAAATCAACAACACACCGCCTCCGGAACTATTGAAAGAATGGCACAAGGGGTAAGAAAGATTTCAGACGTCACTCCGGTTGAGAATGGAGGCAAAACTTTGATAAGATGAGAGAGCTCGAATGAAAACACGACACTCCGGTTAGATGGATAAGCAAAGGAAAGAACATGATCTTGACAAAACAAGAAGATGGGTTGAAGAGAGCAACATCACAATGCCTTCGGAAGAAGAAAGAATGGAATGAAATGAACGAAGGGAAACAAGATCTTGAGAGAGCAAGCTTGCCACACATGCTAGAACGGAATTGTTGGATTAACAACAACGAAAGGATAAGCTTTAAGTGGGCTTATGGAAAACATCTCACAACTGAGGTGAAATTCTGCCACTAATGGAAACAACAGATTTGATTGATATGAACAAGGAGACAAGAATCTTATTCACCAGGAGGGTAAATGAAGAACTTGGATCATTTATAAGCACCATAAATAGCAACAATCCTTAGGGAAGGCTTTAGGTGAAACATGACACAAGATAACTCCAACGAAGAGGTTGATTCGTTGAAAAGATGTCTTTAGCGAAGAGAAAATGATGGATTTCGATATGTCACTCTTGAAAAACTTGTGAATCGTGAAACACGAAGGGAAAAATATCAAGAATGACATAACACCACCTCAAAAGATAAGGTAGAAGGAATTGCACTACGGAATGCAAGATGAGGAACACTTGAAGTATAGCTTGGCGGATCATAGCTTCAAGAGAAATCTTGACGAACAATTGAAGAATGAAAGGAATCCTTGATGAACCACCATGTAGAGCTTCCATGAAGAACTCCGTTAACAAAATGATGATAAAAAGAAAGGAAAGTTGAAAACACAAGGTGAAGCCTTGTAATGATTTAGATGGAGCTTTGCGACGAGATAAAGCGGAAAACCTTGGAACTCCGGAAAAGAAAGATGAATCAATTGAAACCGAGAATTTGATGAACCTCCGGAATAAGGAATTAATCGCTTGGATGAAACAAGAATAAGAATTACATTATGCGTATCTGATACGTCTCCAACATATCTATAATTTTTGATTGCTCCATGCTATGTTATCTACTGTTTTGGGCAATATTGGGCTTTATAATCCACTTTTATATTATTTTTAGGACTAACCTATTAACCGGAGGCCCGGCCCAGAATTGCAGTTTTTTTGCCTATTTTAGTGTTTCGAAGAAAAGGAATATCAAACGGAGTCGAAACGGAACGAAATCAACTGGTGAAGTAATTTTCAGAAGGAAAGCTACCGGATGGACTTGGACCCCACGTCAGGAGCCAAGGGAGGTGCTCACGAGGGTGGGGGGCGCCCACCCTAGGGCGCGCGCCCTGCCTCGTGGGGCCCCTGAAGCTCCACCGACGTACTTCCTGCACCCATATATACCTACGTATCCTAAAACTTCCAAAACGCACAATAAATCTGGAGTTCTGCCACCAGAAGCCTCCGTAGCCACCAAAAACTAATCTAGACCCGTTCTGGCACCCTGCCGGAGGGGGAAATCCCTCTCCGGTGGCCATCTTCATCATCCCGGTGCTCTCCATGATGAGGAGGGAGTAGTTCTCCCTCGGGGCTGAGGGTATGTACCAGTAGCTATGTGTTTGATCTCTCTTTCTCTGGTGTTCTTGAGGTGATACGATCTTGATGTATCACGAGCTTTGCTATTATAGTTGGATCCTATGATGTTTCCCCCCCCCCTCTACTCTCTTGTAATGGATTGAGTTTCCCCTTTGAAGTTATCTTATCAGATTGAGTCTTTAAAGATTTGAGAACACTTGATGTATGTCTTGCCGTGCGTATCTGTGGTGATAATGGGATATCACGTGATTCACTTGATGTATGTTTTGGTGACCAACTTGCGGGTTTGGCCCATGAACCTATGCATAGGGGTTGGCACACGTTTTCGTCGTGATTCTCCGGTAGAACTTTGGGGCACTCTTTGAGGTCCTTTGTGTTGGTTGAATAGATGAATCTGAGATTGTGTGATGCATATCGTATAATCATACCCACGGATACTTGAGGTGACATTGGAGTATCTAGGTGACATTAGGGTTTTTGTTGATTTGTGTCTTAAGGTGTTATTCTAGTATGAACTCTAGGGCTGTTTGTGACACTTATAGGAATAGCCCAACGGATTGATTGGAAATAATAACTTTGAGGTGGTTTCGTGCCCTACCATAATATCTTCGTTCGTTCTCTGCTATTAGTGACTTTGGAGTGACTCTTTTGTTGCATGTTGAGGGATAGTTATGTGATCCAATTATGTTATTATTGTTGAGGGAACTTACACTAGTTAAAGTATGAACCCTAGGCCTTATTTCAATGCATTGCAATACCGTTTACGCTCACTTTTACCATTAGCTACCTTGCTGTTTTTATAATTTCAGATTACAAATACCTTTATCTACCATCCATATACCACTTGTATCACCATCTCTTCGACGAACTAGTGCACCTATACAATTTACCATTGTATTGGGTGTGTTGGGGACACAAGAGACTCTTTGTTATTTGGTTGCAGTGTTGCTTGAGAGAGACCATCTTCATCCTATGCCTCCTACGGATTGATAAACCTTAGGTCATCCACTTGAGGGAAATTTGCTACTGTCCTACAAACCTCTGCACTTGGAGGCCCAACAACGTCTACAAGAAGAAGGTTGTGTAGTAGACACCAAGCTCTTTTCTGGCACCGTTGCTGGGGAGGTGAGTGCTTGAAGGTATATCTTTAGATCTTGCAATCGAGTCTTTTAGTTTCTTGTTTTATCACTAGTTTAGTTTATAAAAGAAAATTACAAAAAAATGGAATTAAGTTTGCCTCATATGCTTCATATTTTTAATATCTTTCGTGAGTATGATGGAAAGGATAATTGTGCTCAAGTGCTAGAAGAAGAAATCTATAAAATGTTTGGCTCTAAATATTTGAATGATGAGCATGATTGCAATGTTGTTAGTACGAATTCTTTGAATATCCATGATGCTAATGATATGCAAAGCCACAAGCTTGGGGATGCTATGTTTGATGAATATGATATTTTTAGTCCCCCAAGTTTTGATGTGCAAATTTATTATGATGATATCATGCCTCCTATTTATGATGATTATGTTGATGAAAGTGGTTTCGGAGAGGTTATGACTTTATTTTGTGATAAATTCACTATTTCGGAAGAGGTTTCAATTGATTATGAGAACAAAGTTGCTATCTATGATGATTATTGTGATGACTTTTATTCTATAAAGAATAATGATATCCATGAAACTTGTCATCATGATTTTAGTTTTCAATTGGATTATGCCTCACATGATAGTTATTTTGTTGAGTTTGCTCCCACTACTATTCATGAGAAGAAGTTTGCTTATATGGAGAGTAATAAAAATTATATGCTTGTGCATCATGAAAATAGTGCTTTATGTGCTGGTTATATTGTTGAATTCATTCATGATGCTACTGAAAATTATTATGAGGGAGGAATATATGCTTGTAGGAATTGCAATAATATCAAGTTTCCTCTCTATGTGCTTAAATTTTTGAAGTTTTGCTTGCTTTACCTTCCTATGCAAGTTGATTCTTGTTCCCATAAGTTGTTTGCTCACAAAATCCCTATGCATAGTAAGTATGTTAGACTTAAATGTGCTATTCATATTCTTCATGATGCTCTCTTTATGTTTCAATTCTTATCTTTTATGTGAGCATCTATGAAATCATCATGCCTAGCTAGGGGCGTTAAACGATAGCGCTTGTTGGGAGGCAACCCAATTTTATTTTAGTTCCTTGCTTTTTGTTCCTGTTTAGTAATAAATAATTCATCTAGCCTCTGTTTAGATGTGGTTTTATTCTTTTAATTAGTGTTTGTGCCAAGTAGAACCTTTGGGAAGACTTGGGGAAAGTCTTGTTGATCATGCTGTTAAAAACAGAAACTTTATCGCTCACGAGAATTGCTGCCATTTTTATTTGGAGAGTGCTATTTAGTTAATTCTTTTTTGAACATGATTAATATATAAATTCCTCAGGTCCAGCAATTTATTTTAGAATTTTATGACTTCCGTAAGTATACGTTTTATCCATATTACTACAGACTGTTCTGTTTTTGACAGATTCTGTTTTTCATGTGTTCTTTACTTATTTTGATGAATCTATGGCTAGTAAAATAGTTTATAAACCATAGAGAAGTTGGAATACAGTAGGTTTAACACCAATATAAATAAAGAATGAGTTCATTACAGTACATTGAAGTGGTGATTTACTTTCTTATACTAACGGAGCTTACAAGTTTTCTACTTTAAGTTTTGTGTTGTGAAGTTTTCAAGTTTTGGGTAAGGATTCGATGGACTATGGAATAAGGAGTGGCAAGAGAGTAAGATTGGGGATGCCCAAGGCACCCCACGGAAATATTCAAGGACAACCAAGAGCCTAATCTTGGGGATGCCCCGGAAGGCATCCCCTCTTTCGTCTACGTTCATCGGTAACTTTACTTGGAGCTATATTTTTATTCGCCACATGATATGTGTTTTGCTTGGAGCTCATTTTATTTTATTTAGTTTTGCTTGGTGTTTGAATAAAATACCAAGATCTGAAATTCTTAAATGTTAGAGATTCTTCACATAGTTGCATAATTATTCAACTACTCATTGATCTTCACTTATATCTTTCGGAGTAGTTTGTCATTTGCTCTAGTGCTTCACTTATATCTTTTAGAGCATGGTGGTAGTTTTATTTTGAAGAAATAGATGAACTCTCATGCTTCACTTAGATTATTTTGAGAGTCTTAATAGCATGGTAATTTGCTTAAAATCCTAATATGCTAGGTATTCAAGAATAATAAAACTTTCTTATGAGTGTGTTGAATACTAAGAGAAGTTTGATGCTTGATGATTGTTTTGAGATATGGGGGTAATAATATCAAAGTCGTGCTAGTTGAGTAGTTGTGAAATTGAGAAATGCTTGTGTTGAAGTTTTCAAGTCCCGTAGCATGCACGTATGGTAAACGTTATGTAACAAATTTGAAACATGAGGTGTTATTTGATTGTCCTCCTTATGAGTGGCGGTCGGGGACGAGCGATGGTCTTTTCCTACCAATCTATTCCCCTAGGAGCATGCACGTAGTACCGAGGTTTTTGATGACTTGTAGATTTTTGCAATAAGTATGTGAGTTCTTTATGACTAATGTTGAGTCCATGGATTATACACACTCTCACCCTTCCATCCTTCCTAGCCTCTTCGGTACCGTGCATTGCCCTTTCTCACATTGAGAGTTGGTGCAAACTTCGCCGGTGCATCTAAACCCCGTGATATGATACGCTCTGTCACACATAAACCTCCTTATATCTTCCTCAAAACAGCCACCATACCTACCTATTATGGCATTTCCATAGCCATTCCGAGATATATTGCCATGCAACTTTCCACCGTTCCGTTTATTATGACACGCATCATCATTGTCATATTGCTTAGCATGATCATGTAGTTGACATAGTATTTGTGGCAAAGCCACCATTCATAATTCTTTCATACATGTCACTCTTGGTTCATTGCATATCCCGGTACATCGCCGGAGACATTCATATAGTGTCATCTTTGTTCTAGTATCGAGTTGTAATCATTGAGTTGTAAATAAATAGAAGTGTGATGATCATCATTATTAGAGCATTGTTCCAAGTGAGGAATAAAAAAAAGAGAAAGGCCATAAAAAGAGAAGGCCCCCCAAAAAAGCGATAGGCCATAAAAAAGAGAAGGCCAAAAATAATGAAAATGAGAGAAAAAGAGAGAAGGGACAATGCTACTATCCTTTTACCACACTTGTGCTTCAAAGTAGCACCATGATCTTCATAGTAGAGAGTCTCTTGTTTTGTCACTTTCATATACTAGTGGGAATTTTTCATTATAGAACCTGGCTTGTATATTCCAACAATGGGCCTCCTCAAGTGCCCTAGGTCTTCGTGAGCAAGCAAGTTGGATGCACACCCACTTAGTTTCTTTTGTTGAGCTTTCATACATTTATAGCTCTAGTGCATTCGTTGCATGGCAATCCCTACTCCTTGCAACATCAATCGATGGGCATCTCCATAGCTTATTGATTAGCCTCGTTGATGTGAGACTTTCTCCTTTTTGACTTCTCCACATAACCCCCATCATCATATTTTATTCCACCCATAGTGCTATATCCATGGCTCACGCTCATGTATTGCGTGAAAGTTTATAGGTTTGAGATTACTAAAGTATGAAACAATTGCTTGGCTTGTCACCGGGGTTGTGCATGATGAGAGAATTCTTGTGTGACAAAAATGGAGCATGACTAAACTATATGATTTTGTAGGGATCAACTTTCTTTGACCATGTTATTTTGAGAAGACATGATTCCTTAGTTAGTATGCTTGAAGTATTATTATTTTTATGTCAATATGAACTTTTATCTTGAATCTTTCGGATCTGAATATTCATGCCACAATTAAGAAGAATTACATTGAAATTATGCCAAGTAGCACTCTGAATCAAAAATTCTGTTTTTATCATTTAACTACTCGAGGACGAGCAGGAATTAAGCTTGGGGATGCTTGATACGTCTCCAACGTATCTATAATTTTTGATTGCTCCATGCTATGTTATGTACTATTTTGGGCAATATTGGGCTTTATTATCCACTTTTGTATTATTTTTGGGACTAACCTATTAACCGGAGGCCCATCCCAGAATTGTTGTTTCTTGCCTATTTCAGTGTTTCGAAGAAAAGGAATATCAAACGGAGTCGAAACGGAACGAAATCAACTGGAGAAGTTATTTTCGGAAGGAAAGCTACCGGATGGACTTGGACCCCACGTCAGGAGCCAAGGGAGGTGCTCACGAGGGTGGGGGCGCCCCCCTAGGGCGCGCCCCTGCCTCATGGGGCCCCCGAAGCTCCACCGACGTACTTCCTGCACCCATATATACCTACGTATCCTAAAACTTCCAGAACGCACAATAGATCGGGAGTTCCGCCGCCAAAAGCCTCCGTAGCCACCGAAAGCCAATCTAGACCCGTTCGGCACCCTGCCGGAGGGTGCAATCCCTCTCCGATGGCCATCTTCATCATCCCGGTGCTCTCCATGACGAGGAGGGAGTAGTTCTCCCTCGGGGCTGAGCGTATGTACCAGTAGCTATGTGTTTGATCTCTCTCTCGTGTTCCTGAGGTGATACAATCTTGATGTATCGCAAGCTTTGCTATTATAGTTGGATCCTATGATGTTTTCTCCCCCCTCTACTCTCTTGTAATGGATTGAGTTTCCCCTTTGAAGTTATCTTATCGGATTGAGTCTTTAAAGATTTGAGAACACTTGATGTATGTCTTGCCGTGCGTATCTGTGGTGACAATGGGATATCACGTGATTCACTTGATGTATCTTTTGGTGACCAACTTGCGGGTTCCGCCCATGAACCTATGCATAGGGGTTGGCACACATTTTCGTCGTGATTCTCCAGTAGAACTTTGGGGAACTCTTAGAGGTCCTTTGTGTTGGTTGAATAGATGAATCTGAGATTGTGTGATGCATATCGTATAATCATACCCACGGATACTTGAGGTGAAATTGGACTATCTAGGTGACATTAGGGTTTTGGTTGATTTGTGTCTTAAGGTGTTATTCTAGTACAAACTCTAGGGCTGTTTGTGACACTTATAGGAATAGCCCAACGGATTGATTGGAAAGAATAACTTTGAGGTGGTTTCGTACCCTACCATAATCTCTTCGTTCATTCTCCGCTATTAGTGACTTTGGAGTGACTCTTTTGTTGCATGTTGAGGGATAGTTATGTGATCCAATTATGTTATTATTGTTGAGGGAACTTACACTAGCAAAAGTATGAACCCTAGGCCTTATTTCAACGCATTGCAATACCGTTTATGCACTTTTACCATTAGTTACCTTGCTGTTTTTATAATTTCAGATTACAAATACTTTTATCTACCATCCATATACCACTTGTATCACCATCTCTTCGCCGAACTAGTGCACCTATACAATTTACCATTGTATTGGGTGTGTTGGGAACACAAGAGACCCTTTGTTATTTGGTTGCAGGGTTGCTTGAGAGAGACCATCTTCATCCTACGCCTCCTGCGGATTGATAAACCTTAGGTCATCCACTTGAGGGAAATTTGCTACTGTCCTACAAACCTCTGCACTTGGAGGCCCAACAACGTCTACAAGAAGAAGGTTGTGTAGTAGACACCAGTATCCTTCACCAATTTAAATTGATGACAAGCAACGGATTTGGCATACTAGTTATTCTCGTAGCGCAAACTTGAGAAGGTCTTCAACGAACCACCTGTAGGATTGGAAAGAACGAATGAATTGATATGATAAGGAATGACGAGAACTCTTGCACGAACCACCGTAAGAATTTAAAAACTATCAAGGAAAATATAGCGAACACCGGGAAGAATTAGCACATGAACGAAGATGCTTGATGAGAGAATATTTGTTTGATGCACTGGTATGATTTGGAGAACGAGAGCTGAAAGCTGGAATGAATAAATCTGAGATGATGGGCTCCGGATGATCACACTGAAAAGACTCCTGAATTGCTCCAGATGGGTGAAATGAATTCTCACAATCAAAAACAATTATGAGAGGATGGTATGAAGCTAGAACCATGAATATTGAGAGAAACGGTCCAAGATTTGAGAGAAACTCTTCTTCGGTCTTCAAAATCCGAGAATGACGACGAGAAACGCCATCAAGAATTGTTGAGGCACTCCGGAATGAAAAATTAGAAAGGTTGAACCAATGATGAAAAGAATGTGAAAGATCTTGGAGAAGGCATTTGACTGATGATAAATCATTCTTACGTCATACTTTGAAATGAATTTGATTATAACTCCGGAAAAATAGAAGAGTCAGGTAAGATCCTAGGAAAAGTCATGTGGGTTAGGGCCGACTCAAAAGACACACCGTTGAAGAGGTTGCTTGAAAAGAGAGATTGCACCGGTTGAATTAAATGGCTTGAATGAGATAACAACCTTGGAATAGGTTGATCGAGTGCGGAGTGGAAACATGAATTTTCGAGATATCTTCAGCACTCCAGAACAATTGAATAATGAGAAGTGAAAGATTAAGAGGTGCAACGGCATGGGAAAGCATTTGAAACAAAGAAAGGAATATGATCAACACCAAAAAAACTTGAATTGAATCCACCAGAGAAGAAAAGAATGGAGATTGATGAACGAGTAGAGCATCTTCATGAGAACCGCCGGGTAAAACATTGAAAGACAAGAATGAAGAGTCTTCACATCCATAAGATAGATACTTGATTAAGAAATCTTAGTCCTCGAAGAAAAAGGGGTTGGGTGGGCAGGAAAACAAAGAAAACTTGAAACGGATGAAGCACCATTGAGAAGACTTGAGTTGATCTTGCGGATGTTGAAAAAGATCGGATCCACTTGAAGAGAGACACACCGGTTCAGAAGAAATTGAGATGGCAAACTCGAAGATCAAGAAGGATTTATATCCACATAGGAATATGAGAACACCGCTTAGGAAAGGTATGGAATCAACATTTGACATTGAAGCAACTCGAATACAACAACTGAAAACAAAAACAAAGGATTGGCTTGCAGGATAAGCCGGAAACAAACATATGATAGAGATTTCGTCCGAAGTTTTTGTGGTGGGGCCCACACGGGCTCGATCGTACAATACCATCATGTACAAGGCAGTGCACATGACATATGAAGCGTCCCCGAGTCAGCATAGCCAATGACTCTTTAAGACACAATGAGACCACTGTAAAACCAACCGTGGATAGGCGAACCACTAGACGTCGAACCCCAATCTCATATCATGCATCTGTCGGAAAGATATCCTAAGAGCTACTAGAATTCCCACTTAAAAACTCCCGAAACTTTCTGGTTATGCAATCAGGTGTCGGGGATATAGGGGAAGCATAATATCTCACCCAAACTAGCAAATCCTACATCCAGCTGTATCCATCCTTCATCACATAACCAAGAAACCTTCGGAAATCATTTACCTCAACCTTTGAAAAGCATCCGGTATACGAGTTACGGAAATACTCCCGAACTCCCGCCCAGTACTGGGTGGCGTCGAGGTTATCTCACCAACAACTGCATAAAAGAGATTTTCGATGTTGGCGAAACTCAGGTATTCCAAAACTGCAACGATAAAATTGTGACGACAACACCTCGGAGCTCAACTCCCCGGGACGCTGCCACAACCCCTAAATGTCAGGAGGCACCAAGAACAATGTTCTCGTCACAAAACCATCGGAACGATTCCAAGATACCCGCTTGATCCTAAAAAAAATTCATGAAATTTGAGGAGAGAAGAGTCAAAACTTCTACGTCAGGAGTCCTCACCAGAGCGATGAAGGGACCGAGGAGTAAAAAGAATCCTACTCTCCGATATATATAATCCTAAAAGACTCAAAACATTTTGTTCTAGACTCAACAACGCCAGCG
The DNA here is from genome assembly GCF_002162155.2 of Triticum dicoccoides. Classification (NCBI taxonomy): domain Eukaryota; kingdom Viridiplantae; phylum Streptophyta; class Magnoliopsida; order Poales; family Poaceae; genus Triticum; species Triticum dicoccoides. The sequence continues at coordinate 586,213,324 of NC_041388.1, forward strand.
ATTCGATCAAGCAGGGGACTCCTAAGTCGGGGAAGGCTCTGATTACCAACTTGTAACACCCACGATGTGGCTATATCTCCCACATGTCGGAGCATGACTTAGAGGCATAACCGCATAGTAGGCATGTCGCAAGAGGGGTAATCTTTACACATCCCATGTATTGAATAAGAAAGGGATAAAGAATTGGCTTACATTCGCCACTTCACACAACACATAAATATAGCATTATATAATCCAGAATACAATCAAGGTCCGACTATGGAACCAAAAATAAAGAAAGACCACCCCTAATGCTAGATCCCCGATCGCCCCGACTGGGCTCCACTACTGATCAACTAGAAATGAAACAACACAACGAACACGATCTTCATCGAGCTCCTCCTTGAGCTCAGTTGCGTCACCTGCACTGGTAGCATTGGCACCTGCAACTGGTTTTGAAAGTAATTTGTGAGTCATGGGGACTCAGCAATCTCACACCCTCGCGATCAAGACTATTTAAGCTTATGGGTAGGAAAGGGTAGTGAGGTGGGGCTGCAGCAAGCACTAACATATATGGTGGCTAACTTACGCAAAAGAGAGCGAGAAGAGAAGCAAAGCATGGTCGAGAAGCTAAAAAGATCAAGAAGTGATCCTGAAACTACTTATGTTGAAGCATAACACGATACCGTGTTCTCTTCCCAAACTCCGCCGAAAAGAGACCATCACGGCTACACACGCGGTTGATGCATTTTAATTAAGTTAAGTGTCAAGTTCTCTACAACCGGACACTAACAAATTCCCATCTTCCCATAACCGCGGGCACGACTTTCGAAAGTTCAAAACCCTGCAGGGGTGTCCCAACTTAGCCCATCACAAGCTCTCACGGTCAACGAAGGATATTCCTTCTCCCAGGAGACCCGATCAGACTCGGAATCCCGGTTACAAGACATCTCGACAATGGTAAAACAAGATCAGCAAAGCCCCCCGATGCGCCGACATCCTGATAGGAGCTGCACATATCTCGTTCTCAAGGCAACACCGAATGAACACTATGTACAGCTAAAACCAACCCTCAAGTTTCCCCGAGGTGGCGCCACAAGTGGCTCTATTTCGGACCAACACTTAGACAAGCACTGGCCCAGGGGGGTTAAAATAAAGATGACCCTTGAGTCTGCAGAACCCAAGGGAAGGTGATAGGTTGTTAGTGCAAATGTAAAACCAAGGTTGGGCATTGCTGGAGGAGTTTTATTCAAGGCAAACTGTCAAGGGGTTCCCATTATAACCCAACCGCGTAAGGAACGCAAAATCAAGGAACATAACACCGGTATGACGAAAACTAGGGCGGCAAGAGTGGAACAAAACACCAGGCATAAGGCCGAGCCTTTCTTCCTTTACCAAGTATATAGATGCATTAATTAAAATAAGAGATATTGTGATATCCCAACAATAATCATATTCCAACAAGGAACAAACTCCAACTTCACCTGCAACTGGCAACGCTATAAGAGGGGCTGAGAAAAGCGGTAACATAGCCAAACAACAGTTTACTAGGAAAGGTGGGTTAGAGGCTTGACATGGCAATATGGGAGGCATGATATAGCAAGTGGTAGGTATTGCGGCATAGCAATAGAGCGGGCAACTAGCAAGCAAAGATACAAGTGATTTCGAGGGTATGGTCATCTTGCCTGAAATCCTGCAAGGAAGAAGAACGAGTCCATGAAGAAGACAAACGGATGAAGTCGAACGGATCCTCACAAACGAGACGTTATCGGAACTAACCCGAAGAGGCAACACCGGAAAGAAGCAAGCAACATAGTAAACAACCACCACATCAACATGGCATGATGCACAACCAAGTATGTTGCATGTCCGGTTTAATGAGGCATGGCACGGCAAAGTGCACAAACAAAACTACAAGTTAAGTGGAGCCCAATATGCAACGGAGTTGCATATTGAAGAAAACACCACATGACTTATTTAGTTCTCTCTCGTTTAGGTACTCAACAATGTTAAGTGGTTGTTTCGATAAATGAAATTAACGCCTAGTTTTAACAAAACGCATTTTAGTAGGAGTTTTTTGGAAAACTAGTTTTACTAATAATTCGGTTAAGAATAAGCATGCACAAAACCTTGTTTGGACGGTAAAACAAGTTTAAGCACGAGGCACTGGACGACTGCACCGTCGCCGCACCTCGCATCCACGTAAGAGATGATCGTGTCCAGCATGGATGCTGTGGTAGGTCGTCGCCTCGATGCTCACGAACATGAATCTTAGCAGAAAAAATAACACTCGTGTGACAGACATGCAAATGACCAACCATTGAAGAACAAGAATTAGCATACAAGGAATCTGCTGCGGCTGCACAACTCAAGATCAAATTGTTGAGACAAGCATCTAGCACGCGGAACCAGGCCCCGAAAGACGATGATGATGTAGTGCCGACCTGGAAGCCCATAGGAATCAGCGAGGAAGACGCGGGAGTTGTGCCCACTCGGGAAGGACTGGTGGTCGACTATGATGCGACGGCCGCCTCCGCTGCGGGATGAGTGCTCGCCAGGGAAGGATCAGAGGTCAACAACGACGGCCCGGCGATGGCAATGGTCATGAGCGTCGTGAGATGATTTGTCACTGGGGAAGGAGAAGACCAGTGGTCGACGGCACCAGCGGCGGCGCCGGCGACGCGGGAGTGATGGTCATGGGCGATGCGAGATGAGTTGTTGCTCGGGAAAGACTCAACATGCGTGCCAGCTGAACCATACACCAATCGCGGCGGCAGATGAAAGAGCTGGTTTATAGAAAAACGTCAAATAGTCGTTTTTCTATAAACTCGGTTTTCCAGCTTTACTAAAACTAAGATCTCCTTATCCATGGATTTGTTACGTTAACCAAACAGAATTTTAGTTTGTTATAACCGAAAACATGTGTAGGCCAAACTGGTTTAGTAAAACCACCGTATCCAAACAACCCCTAAATGTTGATTAGCATGGCAAGAGGTGAAGCATAACAAAACTATACAATCTAAACAATTTAAATGGGGCCAGATATAACAAACAACAAATCCGGTAAATCCCCATATGCATTTAGCAAATGAAGCAAACATCAATTTAAAACTTCTTGATGTTGTTATCATGATGCAGATGACATATGCAAGTTTTAAGCAATTTTATGAAAAAGTTGATAAGAGCATTATGAAGCATTTGCCATCGTGGCGGACACGAAAGGGGTGCCACGGCAATGACAATGGAAATGGTGCCACGACAACATTCCGGTTCCGGTAACTCGATTGAGATGCCGGTGCAAAAGAAAATGTGACGTGAGCGTGTCATGCAAGATGGTGGGGTGATCTCGGTAACCGGGTTCCCACGGGTTAGCGGCAAACGAGGAGGACCAAGCAAGTGACAACTCGGACACGGTGCAAACACAGGGTGCATCTCATACAACACAAGCATTCGTCCACGGGTCGTCTCGACGTTATACCTCTGAAGCATGCATTATCGGAGCGGTTCGAGTCGGCGTAGAGGAAGTAGTGGAAGTAGACGTTCTCGTGGCGGTAGTGGAAGTAGTGGTGCACATCTCAGTGAGGAAGTAGTCGTTTTTCTTCGCGAAGTGGTCGTGGTACAAGGTGATCGAGGAACTTGATGAATCCACGTTCAACGGCAGTCATTCCCGACGCTTGTGAACCATGGTTCTTCGGGCAACGGTAGTCGTACATGTCCGTAGATGTTCGGGTCGACGGTAGAGGAACTTCGTGGTCCATGTAGTCGAACTAGGCACATCCGAAGGGTACTTGGTGAATCCAAAGTAGAGGTACACTTGTTGAAGTGGGACTTGGCGTTTTGACCTGTAATCGTTCGGGCGTCGTGGAAGAACTTGACGTTCACGGGGTCTCGGTCTTGGCCATGGTACAGTGGCTCCATGAACACAACAGGGCCAGATGGATGCAAGGCCATGGCAGCAACGGGTCAGAGCGCTTGACAGTAACCGAAGTCAACAGGTGCTCGAGGACCGGGGCGCTCGGGGCAGCAGTGTGCTGGACGCAGGTGGAGGGGTTGATGGCGACGGGCGGCGAGGTCGGCTGCTTGCTGGTGGTGGGGAGCTTCGGCAACGCGAACTGCAGGAGGCCGGCCTTGGAGCGTCGGAGCTCAAGTTGAGGAGCAGGAGATGATGCAAACGAAGTCGTGGGGCGCGGGGACCTGCTCCGTTGAGGCAGGAGAAGGCCGGGGCAGGAGCAGCGCGGGTCGTGGTCGCTGGCGGCGACCGGACGCGGCGGCGGGATGGCGAGGTGGTAGCGGGGGCTCCGGACGGCGCGGAGGCAGAGAGGTCGACGACGGTCATTTCGGGCCGGATCGAGGAGGAGGGAGGCGAGCGAGGTAACGAGGAGGAGGCAGAGGGGATCGGGCGTGAGGTGGCGGCGCTGCGATATCGAGAGGGAGAGCTCGAGAGGAGGGCGGTCGGGGCTAGGGTTAATAGGGAACCTGATGGGCTGTGGATGGGCCTTAGAGGCCGGTCCAGTGGGGAGGGAAAAGGCCTGGCTGCTGGGCTCTCTCTTCTCTCTCCAACTTTAACCGAGAATCAAATAAAGATAATAAAAAGAAAGAGGGGGGTTAGGGAAAGAAGTTGAGCACGTGGATAATTTTCCCGGACTCACAAAAATGTGCTTGTTCCGAGAAAATAGAAAAGGCCATGATTGAAAGATTTAAATTCATACTCATTTGATTTAAATTCAAATGATTTGAATAGGAAGTGAGGGTTTGGAAGGTCAAAAAATGTTCGGATTTTTGGTGGAGCTCCGGAAAATGATGAAAGAATATATGGCAAGGTTTGAGGAGCAACTTGAAGCAGAAAAGACTTGAGAGTTTAAATTGCAAGTGTGTCACAGTAATTCCACATCCATGGAATACTTTATAATAGCTCCCTAATATCGGGAGAATATGTTATAAAGAGAAGTCACCCTTCCCTCGATTTAAATAATTCAAAGATCTATGCATTTTATTTAGATTAGTTAAAAAATGACATGATGCAAGGATGAATGCAATGAACCAAACAAAACACACGACGAATCTTGGAACCCATGGAAGGCATCTGAAGCTCCGGTCTTGGGGTGTTACATGCTTCAAATCACCTACATATATCTCCTCATCTGATGATGGTATCCACACATCCTCAAATCTTTGCTCCAAGCTAGAGTGTGACCTCTTGGTTGGCCCTTTTCTTTTTTCCTTCTTCTTTGCTGGCTCCTGTTGTTGCTCCACCTGCTCCTCCTCCTCATGCTCCACCAACTCATCCTCCTCCTCATGCTCCACTTGCTCCTCTTCCTCATTGATAATCCACAAGTATAGGGGATCGCAACAGTTTTCGAGGGTAGAGTATTCAACCTAAATTTATTGATTCGACACAAGGGGAGCCAAAGAATATTCTCAAGTATTAGGAGCTGAGTTGTCAATTCAACCACACCTGGAAACTTAGTATCTGCAGCAAAGTGTTTAGTAGCAAAGTAATATGATAGTAGTGTAATGGTAGCAAAAGGTAATGGTAGCAAAAGTAATGTTTTTGGTATTTTGTAGTGATGATAGCAATAGCAACGGAAAAGTAAATAAGCGAAGAACAATATATGGAAAGCTCGTAGGCAATGGATCAGTGATGGAGAATTATGCCAAATGCGGTTCATCATGTAACAGTCATAACCTAGGGTGACACAGAACTAGCTCCAGTTCATCAATGTAATGTAGGCATGTATTCCGAATATAGTCATATGTGCTTATGGAGAAGAACTTACATGACATCTTTGGTCCTACCCTCCCATGGCAGAGGGGTACTTACGGAAACTAAGGGATATTAAGGCCTCCTTTTAATAGAGTACCGAAACAAAGCATTAACACAAAGTGAATACATGAACTCCTCAAACTACGGTCATCACCGGTAAGTATCCCGATTATTGTCACTTCGGGGTTAACAGATAATAACACATAATAGGTGACTATAGACTTGCAAGATAGGATCAAGAACTCTCATGTATTGATGAAAACATAATAGGTTCAGATCTGAAATCATGGCACTCGGGCCCTAGTGACAAGCATTAAGCATAGCAAAGTCATAGAAACATCAATCTCAGAACATATTTTCCGAAAAGTTGTTCCGTGAAGTTTCAGGTCATTCCGAGAACTTTTGTTTCTGCACATAAATAACACCATGGTAATTCTGCTGAAAACAATGTCAGTCCGGGTTAGTTCCATTCAAATCATGCAAGTTAGAGTCCAAAACAAGGGCAAAAGTGTTTGGAAAAGTATATACGATGGAGACGTATCAACTCCCCCAAGTTTAAACCTTTGCTTGTCCTCAAGCAATTCAGTTGACAAACTGAAAGTCATAAAGAAAAACTTTTACAAACTTTGTTTGCTCTTGTTGTTGTAAATATGTAAAGCCAGCATTCAAGTTTTCAGCAAAGATTATAACTAACCACATTCACAATAAAGCTTAGGTCTCAAGTTTACTCATATCAATGGCATAATCAACTAGCGAGCAATAATAATAAATCTCGGATGACAACACTTTCTCAAAACAGTCATAATATGATATAACAAGATTGTATCTCGCTAGCCCTTTCTGAGACCGCAAAACATAAATGCAGAGCACCTTTAAAGATCAAGGACTGACTAGACATTGTAATTCATGGTAAAAGAGATCCAATCATAGTCATACCCAATATAAATTAACAGTGATGAATGCAAATGACGGCTGTGCTCTCCAGCTAGTGCTTTTTAATAAGAGGGTGATGACTCAACATAAAAGTAAACGGATAGGCCCTTCGCAGAGGGAAGCAGCGATTTGTAGAGGAGCCAAAGCTCGGTTTTGAAATAGAGATAAATTGTATTTTGAGCGGTATACTTTCATTGTCAATGTAATAACTAAGAGATGGTGATATCTTCCATGCTAAACACATTATAGGCGGTTCCCAAACAGAATGGTAAAGTTTATACTCCCCCTCCACCAACAAGCATCAATCCATGGCTTGCTCGAAACAACGAGTGCCTCCAACATACATCAGGTCCCAGGGGGAGTTTTGTTTGCAATTAATTTTGATTTAGTTTTCATAAAGCATGGGACTGGGCATCCCGGTGACCAGCCATTTTCTCGTGAGTGAGGAGCGGAGTCCACTCCTCTTGAGAATAACCCGCCTAACATGGAAGATACGGATAGCCCTAGTTGAAACCTGAGCTATTCGAGCATTCAAAACAGGATATTTATTTGAAGGTTTAGAGTTTGGCACATACAAATTTACTTGGAACGGCAGGTAGATACCGTATATAGGTAGGTATAATGGACTGATGTGGAATAACTTTGGGGTTTAAGGGATTGGATGCACAAGCAGTATTCCCGCTTAGTACAGGTGAAGGCTAGCAAAAGACTGGGAAGCGACCAGCTAGAGAGCGACATCAGTCATGAACATGCATTAAAATTAATCAACACCGAATGCAAGCATGAGTAGGATATAATCCACCATGAACATAAATATCGTGAATGCTATGTTGATTTTGTTTCAACTACATGCGTGAACATGTGCCAAGTCAAGTCACATAAATCATTTAGAGGAGGATACCACCCTATCATACCACATCACAACCATTTTAATAGCATGTTGGCACGCAAGGTAAACCATTATAAGCTCCTAGCTAATCAAGCATGGCACAAGAACTATGATCTCTAGTTGTCATTGCAAACATGTTTATTCATAATAGGCCGAATCAGGAACGATGAACTAATCATATTTACAAAAACAAAAGAGGCCGGGTTCATACCAGCCTTTCTCATCTCAGTCAGTCCATCATATAATCATCATTATTGCCTTTCACTTGCACGATCGAACGATGTGAATAATAATAATTGTGCATGTGCATTGGACTAAGCTGGAATCTGCAAGCATTCAATAAACAGGAGAATACAAGGCAATATGGGCTCTTTTGTCAGATCAACAATTATGCAAATAAGAGCCACTTCAACAATTTAATTATGGTCTTCTCCTATCGACCCCCAAAGAAAAGAAAAGAAATAAAACTATTTACACGGGAGAGCTCCCAACAAGCAAAAGAAGAACAGGAAATCTTTTTGGGTTTTCTTTTTAATTACTGCTACAAGCATGGAAAGTACACTAATTAAAAGCTACAACTAATTTTTTTGGTTTTTCTTAAGGTTTATTAAACACACAAGAAGAAAGCATAAAAAGGAAAGTAAACTAGCATGTATGATACAATGAAAAAGTATGAGCACCGACATCTAGCAATGAGTGTGTGAACATAAATGTTATGTCGGTGGAAAATACGTACTCCCCCAAGCTTAGGCTTTTGGCCTAAGTTGGTCTATGGCCACGGCTGGCCTGACGGATATCCATAATAATAGTTGGGGTCATACTGCGAAGAAGAAGAAGACTCCGATTGCCACTGGTTGGCAATCATCTCCGGATCCCACTGGTAATTAGACGGTCGTGAAGGATCAACTTGTGGTTCCGTCTCTGGCTCCATGGCTGGTGCAGGGTTCCGGTAGGCGTGAATAGCCTTTAACGGAACAAGGTACTGGCCTGCAGATAAATCAAACAAAGAAGGAGCAGGCAGGGTAATAGTCTCAGGATGATGTTTATCAAAGAACAATTTGTATTTAAGCTCTCCTTCCCTATTCTTAACAATAAAATCATGTGCCACCATACTTTTATAATCTAAATAAAAACGAGGCAGCACTTTTTCTTCCTTCTCATAATGCCTAATAGGTATGTTAAAATGTGTAGCTAGGCGTGAAGCATAGATGCCTCCAAAGATGGGCCCCTTTGTACGGTTCAGACTTAACCGTTTAGCAATAATGCCGCCCATACTAACAGAGTTATCACCGAATAAACCGTGGAGCAAAATAATAATATCAGGAACACTAAGGTTTCCACAATTTCCGCGACCGATTAAACAATGACTAGCAAATAATGCAAAATAGCGTAAAACAGGAAAATGTATGCTAGTGATTCGTGCATCGGAAACCTTCCTTGTTTCCCCTACAGTGATAGTATCAATAAACCCATCCACATCCTCACAATGTGGTTCCTCTGTCTTGCCCTCGAAAGGGACTAAACAAACCCGACAAAAATCATAAAGTGACATTTCCTTATGCTCATCATATAAATGAAACTCCACCGTAGGTGGTGAGCTCCTAGAATGGAAATGAAATTTTTGCACAAAGATAATTGTGAGTAAGAGATACTGATCGCGTTGGTCGTGGAGGAAAGCGGTGAGGCCTGCATTCTTAGCCAATTCATAAAAATCTTCATAAATCCCGGCTGCTCTCAAGAAATCATCGCAAGGCCATGCACACGACCGAACCTCCGCGGTACGAGGCAGATTATACTTAGGCTTATGTGCCTTTTCCTTCGAGCTTCGGCTCGATGAGCCCCTCAAAAGTCTCTTCGTCATTTTCTGAAAAATTCTGAAATTTTTAGTAACTTCAAAATAAAAGTAAACCAAACTTAATAAGATTGATAGCAACTACTCCTACAAGTGCCTAGAGCCTATATGAGGCATCAAAACTACTTGGAACCATATAAATTTGACATGCAAGCTCAAGAACAGGGTCACCTAAACAGCAAAAATTTGCAATGAATAAAGCACTAGAACAAAAACTAATTGGACCAATGGAGGAGTCACATATGAAGGAACAATCTTCCCAAGCAGTTTTGTGAGAGGTGCTTTGAGCAAGGAGATCAAAAATGGCAGCAAAATGAGCTTGGACTTGGGTTTGAGCTAGTTGTTCATGTTTGTGGGAGGAAGAAAGAGTGTGTGGGTGAAAGGATAAGTGGAGGAGGGCCACCATGGGCCCACGAGGCAGGGGGCGCGCCCAGGGGGTAGGGTGCGCCCTCCACCCTCATGGGCAGGTGGGTGACCCCCCTGCTATGTTCTCAGTGCCAAATATTCTAAAATATTCTAGAAAAAATCATATTTAAATTTCAGGGCATTTGGAGAACTTTTATTTTTGGGGTATTTTTATATTGCACGGATAATCAGATAACAGACAGAAAAATGCTATTTTTATTTTATTTAATATAAATAAGAGAAAGTAAAAGTGGGGTACAGAAGGTTGTGCCTTCTAGTTTCATCCATCTCATGATCATCAAAAGGAATCCACTAACAAGGTTGATCAAGTCTTGTTAACGAACTCATTCCGAATAACATGGAACCGGAAAAATTCCGAATAACACTATGTTACCTCAACGGGGATATGCACATCCCCAATAATAAGAATATCATATTTCTTCTTGAAAGTAGGAAGAGGAAATTCAAAACCTCCAAATATAATCGATGGAATTTTTCCAATAGAGTTGATACTATGAACTTGAGGTTGTTTCCTTGGAAAGTGTATCGTGTGCTCATTACCATTAACATGAAAAGTGACATTGCCTTTAATGCAATCAATAACAGCCCCTGCAGTATTCAAAAAGGGTCTTCCAAGAATAATAGACATACTATCGTCCTTGGGAATAGCAAGAATAACAAAGTCCGTTAAAATAGTAACGTTTGCAACTACAACAAGCACATCCCCACAAATACCGACAGGTATAGCAGTTGATTTATCATCCATTTGCAAAGATATTTCAGTAGGTGTCAAATTATTCAAATCAAGTCTATGATATAAAGAGAGAGGCATAACACTAACACCGGATCCAAGATCACATAAAGCAGTTTTAACATAGTTTCTTTTAATGGAGCATGGTATAGTTGGTACACCGGAATCTCCATGTTTCTTTGGTATTCCACCCTTAAAAGTATAATTAGCAAGCATGGTGGAAATTTCAGCTTCCGGTATCTCCCTTTTATTAGTAACAAATTCTTTCATGTACTTAGCATAAGGATTCATTTTAAGCATATCAGTTAATCGCATACGCAAAAAGATAGGTCTAATCATTTCAGCAAAGCGCTCAAAATCCTCATCATCCTTTTTCTTGGATGGTTTGGGAGGAAAAGGCATGGGTTTCTGAACCCAAGGGTCTCTTTCTTTACTGTGTTTCCTAGCAAAAAAGTCTTTCTTATCATAATGTTGATTCTTTGATTGTGGGTTATGAAGATCAACAGCAGGTTCAATTTCTATATCATTATCATTACTAGGTTGAGCGTCGTCATGAAAATTATCATTAACATTATCACTAGTTTCAGGTTCATTACCTGATTGTGTTTCAGCATCAGAAATAGAAATATCATTTGGATTCTGAGGTGTTTCAGTAATAGGTTCACTAGAAGCATGCAAAGTCCTATCATTTTTCTTTTTCTTCCTTTTAGAAGGACTAGGTGCATCCACATTATTTCTCTGAGAGTCTTGCTCAATTCTCTTAGGATGGCCTTCAGGATACAAAGGTTCCTGAGTCATTTTACCACCTCTAATCATAACTCTAACAACATTATCATTATTCTTACTATTCAATTCATTGAGCAAATCATTTTGAGCTTTAAGTACTTGTTCTACTTGGGTGGTAACCATAGAAGCATGTTTACTAATAAGTGTAAGTTCACCTTTGACATGAGCCATATAATCACCCAAGTGTTCGAGCATATTTGAATTGTATTTCAATTGTCTACCAAAATAAGCATTAAAATCTTCTTGCTTAGCCATAAATTTATCAAACTCATCTAAGCATGGGCTAGCAAATTTACTAAATGGGATTTCAGCTTTATCATATCTATAGAGAGAATTTACCTTTACTACCTGTGTCGGGTTATCAAGACCATGAGTTTCTTCAATAGGTGAAGGATTAAGACCATATGTTTCTTCAACAGGCGGTAAATTAAGACCATGTATTTCTTCAATAGGAGGTAAATTCTTAACATCTTCAGCTTTAATACCTTTTTCTTTCATAGATTTCTTTGCCTCTTGCATATCTTCAGGACTGAGAAATAGAATACCCCTCTTCTTCGGAGTTGGTTTAGGAGTAGGCTCAGGAATTGGCTCCGGAGGTGTACAATTATTTTTATTTGTCAACATATTATTCAATAGAATTTCAGCTTCATCCGGTGTTCTTTCCCTGAAAACAGAACCAACACAACTATCCGGGTAATCTCTGGAGGCATCGGTTAGTCCATTATAAAAGATATCAAGTATTTCATTTTTCTTAAGAGGATGATCAGGCAAAGCATTAAGTAATTGGAGAAGCCTCCCCCAAGCTTGTGGGAGACTCTCTTCTTCAATTTGCTCAAAATTATATATATCCCTTAAAGCAGCTTGTTTCTTATGAGCAGGGAAATATTTAGTAGAGAAGTAATAAATCATATCCTGGGGACTACGCACACAACCAGGATCAAGAGAATTAAACCATATCTTAGCTTCACCCTTTAATGAGAACGGAAATATTTTAAGGATATAAAAGTAGTGAGTTCTCTCATCTTTAGTGAACAGGGTGGCTATATCATTTAATTTAGTAAGATGTGCCACAACAGTTTCAGATTCATAGCCATGAAAAGGATCAGATTCAACCAAAGTAATTATATCAGTATCAACAGAGAATTCATAATCCTTATCGGATAGGTAAAGTAGCAAAAGCAGGGTCAGGTTTCATTCTAGCATTTAGAGATTGCTGATTCCATTTAGCTAATAACCTCTTGAGTTCGTATATATCTTTGTAAGCTAAAATAGCTAAAGAAGATTCTTTATCAAAAACATAACCCTGAGGAATAAACAGGCAAGTCTTCATCATCAATTTCATCAGTATTATCAGATTCAATATTTTCAATCTCTCTAGCCCTAGCAAGTTGTTCGTCAAGAAATTCACTAAGTGGCACAGTAGTATCAAGCATAGAAGTAGTTTTATCATAAGTATCATGTACAACAGAAGTAGCATCATCAATAACATGCGACATATCAGAACGAATAGCAGAAGCAGGTTTAGGTGTCTCAAGCTTACTCAAAACAGAAGGTGAATCAAGTGCGGAGCCAGATGGCAGTTCCTTACCTCCCCTCATAGTTGAGGGATAAATCTTAGTTCTCGGATCTTTCAAGTTCTTCATAATGATAAGCAGATATAAATCCCAAATGACTCAAAGAATAGAGCTATGCTCCCCGGCAACGGCGCCAGAAAATAGTCTTGATAACCCACAAGTATAGGGGATCGCAACAGTTTTCGAGGGTAGAGTATTCAACCCAAATTTATTGATTCGACACAATGGGAGCCAAAGAATATTCTCAAGTATTAGCAGCTGAGTTGTCAATTCAACCACACTTGGAAACTTAGTATCTGCAGCAAAGTGTTTAGTAGCAAAGTAATATGATAGTAGTGGTAACGGTAGCAAAAGGTAACGGTAGCAAAAGTAATGTTTTTGGTATTTTGTAGTGATGATAGCAATAGCAACAGAAAAGTAAATAAGCGAAGAACAATATATGGAAAGCTCGTAGGCAATGGATCAGTGATGGAGAATTATGCCAGATGCGGTTCATCATGTAACAGTCATAACCTAGGGTGACACAGAACTAGCTCTAGTTCATCAATGTAATGTAGGCATGTATTCCGAATATAGTCATACATGCTTATGGAAAAAAACTTGCATGACATCTTTTGTCCTACCCTCCCGTGGCAGCGGGGTCCTTACGGAAACTAAGGGATATTAAGGCCTCCTTTTAATAGAGTACCAGAACAAAGCATTAACACATAGTGAATACATGAACTCCTCAAACTACGGTCATCACCGGTAAGTATCCCGATTATTGTCACTTCGGGTTTAACGGATCATAACACATAATAGGTGACTATAGACTTGCAAGATAGGATCAAGAACACTCATATATTGATGAAAACATAATAGGTTCAGATCTGAAATCATGGCACTCAGGCCCTAGTGACAAGCATTAAGCATAGCAAAGTCATAGCAACATCAATCTTAGAACATAGTGGATACTAGGGATCAAACCCTAACAAAACTAACTCGATTACATGATAGATCCCATCCAACCCATCACCGTCCAACAAGCCTACGATGGAATTACTCACGCACGGCGGTGAGCATGATGAAATTGGTGATGGAGGATGGTTGATGATGATGATGGCGACGGATTCTCCTCTCCGGAGCCCCGAACGGTCTCCAGATCAGCCCTCCCGAGAGGTTTTAGGGCTTGGCGGCGGCTCCGTATCGTAAAACGCGATGAATTCTTCTCTCTGGTTTTTTTCTCCCCGAAACACAATATATAGAGTTGGAGTTGGAGTTGGAGGATCTCCAGGGGGCCCACGATGTAGGGGCGCATGCCCTAGGGGGGGCAGGCGCGCCCCCACCCTCGTGGGCAGGTGGTGGGCCCCCTGGCCTTCATCTTTTGCAAGGATTTTTTATATTTTCCAAAAAGTTGTTCCGTGAAGTTTCAGGTCATTCCGAGAACTTTTGTTTCTGCACATAAATAACACCATGGTAATTCTGCTGAAAACAGCATCAGTCTGGGTTAGTTCCATTCAAATCATGCAAGTTAGAGTCCAAAACAAGGGCAAAAGTGTTTGGAAAAGTAGATACAACAGAGACATATCACTCATATTCCCCATACACTTCATCCACATCAGTGTCTCCTTCAAATGAAGGAGCGGGTCCTCTCTCTGCCTCTCAAATCATTAAGCCTGTTAAGAAAGTCCTCATCTCCATCCAGATCAGAACCATCTTCAGTTAAAAGCACTGGTAGTTTTTACTTAACCATTTGAACATGCTTAGCTGCCTCCTTATGTTTCCTAAAGTTCTCAATCTTGGTTCTCCTCTTTAGCTCCATTAGTGTCTCCTGCTCATCTTGCTCCCTAGCAATATCTAAGTTTGTGCTCTGTTGTGTGGAAAAGAACTGAAGTGGCTCTCACTGCCTCTTTTTATTTAATTTCTCAGGTGATCTGAATAGAACTCCAGAAGGATTGACTTCATAGACAGGTTTTTCTCCTAATTGACTCAAAGGAACCTGCTCCTCATACAAATATCCTGAATTCAAATATGCAGGTCTTGGATCAGTGGCCCTAATCACTGTCAAATTCACTACATTCTGATCGTTATTAGCAATATGGTCAAGCATTTCATCCACCTTGTCATCATCAAAAATTTCTTCCAATCCTGCAATACCCACACCAGGCTCCCTCACAAAGTAAATGTAATCATTCAGCCCATATCCCTCTGTCTCTATTAATGCTACCAAATTGTGATATGTGATGTCTGAAATGCAGAGGGATCTCTCCAAGTTGTCTCTTTCATGGAAGTGCATTCTAACTTCCCAAATAGCATCGTCCAAACTAGACAACAAGATAATACAACAATTCTAATTAACATTGCATAATTACTATACAAAAGTTCATAGTAATATACTCTAACTAACACTGCATATTAACAAAAAGTATAATATTTTGCTCTTATTGGCACTGCTCTAATTAACCTTACAAAGCTACATATCAACTTAAAAAAATTAATATGACATTACAAATTAATATGAGTCTATGACAGTGGGCTATTCCCCTCCCCCTCCCCCAAAATCCGATATAGTGTTTCAGTACCCAAGCTAGGGTTTAATAGTGCAAATCAAAATAACCACACATACATACAGCCCAAGATCTAGCCGCCGAATCCTAACCCTAACTCTAACCCTAACCCTAGAATCTGTACAAATTGAGGGAAACTTACTAGACGCCGCTGAATGACGAGCCCCACCGTTGGCTTTCCGTCGGATCCGCCTTCACGGCCCTAGCCCAAGATCTAGCCGCCATGAACTCGAGCGAGTGCTGGGGCCTGGGGTTGGGGCTGTCCGAAGGGGCACCGGGGTTTGAGCTGTCGCAGAGATCCGCCTCTAGTGGCATGTCATCTCCGCCACCGGCAGGCCCACCGCAGTCGCCGCTACCACTCGCCGTCGCCATGTCTGAGAGAAGAGGGTGCGGGGGAGGGAAATAGATGGAGAAGAGCTAGCTGGGAGGGACCGGTCAAAAGGGTTCCAGCTCGAACCGGCCCGCGCACGGCGTCTAATGGTGTCTAACGAGTCAAACGGATGAACAGTTATGCCACATCGACAAAAGCGGGTCCCACCTGTCATAATCCCACTTAAAATGACCGAACCGAGCGACTTGTGGTTTCTGCAAAAAATTAGCCTGGTAATTAGTGTTTTGGGCACAAAACTAGAGACTTGTCATTTCTGCAACCCTGGCCTTCAATGTCTATGTTTTTTTGCAATTCACTCCCTGAACTACTATCTTACACGCAGATATGCTATTCAGGTCAGGTGTTCCTCCCAGCGCAAATGACAGCCTACTAACACACACAAAATAGGACTAGGCACCACCCAAAGCAAAAGCCTCAGACGCTCTCGCTGCAGGGGCATCACCCACATATTCTTCTGCCTAGAAGGTTCCATCCAAAATTCCAAATCTTCTGTTGTAGACCCCCCACAGCACCTCCCTCATCTTTAGCACGCCGTCCTCACTTACGCTTCTATCTTGGGTTTCTGCAATATACTCCAAGATGTCAACAAAGAGCAGAGTTTGAAAACCATAGAAGAAGGATCATCAGGGAATATTTTATCAAAACAAGCTCTATTTTTAGTTTTCCACAAAATCCAACAAATCGCCACACCCCAATAAGCACCAGACGCCTTTGACTTCTAGGGAAGGATCTGGTCCAATCGCCAAGCATGTCGGCCACTCCATCAGGAGGTCTAGACAAATCAAAGGCACAAATCATCACTTGCCATATGTATCTGGACAAACTACATTGGAACATCAGGCGATCAATATTCTCTTTGCCACCACAAAAGTGGCATTCCTCATTTCCAGTCCATCCTCTCTTCATTAGATTATCTTTCGTCAGAATACTCTTTTTGATCATCAACCATAAAAAGATTCTAATCTTTAATGGCATTCTAAGTTTCCAAATCCCTCTAAACCCAGCAAGGGGATATGATTTGAGAAACATAAACACTCCTTCACCACAAACTTCTTTTTCTTATTAAGCATCCAAATCACCCTGTCATTCTCATCTTTCTGCTCAACCTCCCCCACCAAGCTTTTTATCTCCTCCCACTGTGCCAAAATTTCCTCATGGATAGCTCTCCTGGAAGTCATAGTATCCCAACCTTCCTCCACAACTCTTTTCACAGTCACCATTTTACTAAAGGTAATACTATATAGTATGGGAAAAACTTCAGCAAGTTTTCTATTCCCGATCCACACATCTTCCCAGAACAAAGTTTTGACCCCATTCCCAACCTCTCTCCTCGTAAGGGCAACAAAGAAGTCTTTGACTTTCATCAGCCTTGCTAGAAATGTGAGTTACAGTCCCAACGGGGCCGAGTCCAATAACACCGATTACATATCCTTGTATCTCACACTCGCTGATACCATCACTGAGGCCGAGGCCATGAAGGCACAAGCCAAGTTCAGCTTACTCGACCGACATGGGAAGCCGGTGCCGCTCTATACCCATAGTACCATGTTAGAAGGGAGAGAGGAGTTTGGTGGAATTGTTCATTGTATTGCTTGAGCCTCGTGGGCATATATATAGGAGTACAATGACCAACTTGGAGTACAAGACAAGGCAGGACCAAATCCTAGTCTATCCTATACTTCCTAATAATCTTATACTCAACATCCGCCCGCAGTCACAACGGTAGCGATGCAGACGGTGAGACTGGAGAAGAATCCGAAGGCAAGCCGACGGACACCCCCCACAGTCATAACGGTCGATGCATCGCGGAAGTCGCGGCTGGATTGGAAACCTGACGGGATTGCTCAAGCAAGGTGGTAGCCCTTTGTGCCGTTTGTCGAGGTAGCCAAGAGTGTGTGTGGTGGAGCCGTGGTCGAGGTAGCCGTGCGAAGAATGCCGTGGTCGATGTCGATTCGGGGTGACCAGTGTCGAGGAAGTCCTTCTGAAGCCGCGGGCACAAGGAGGCGCCGAGTTAACATGGGCGCAGTGGTGTCGAAGTAGTGGTGCGCCGGAAAGAAGACGTTGTTGACAACGCACCACGTCGGGGTTACCAAGCTCAGGGACACATCGTAGACGAAGGCACGCACCGGTGTTGCCAGCACCGAGCATGCGTAGATGGACGAAGAAGAAGTTGACGAAACACCGCACCAGGCTTACCAGGCTCGGGGACACATCATGGACGAAGGCACGCTTTGGTGTTGCCAGCACCGGGCATGCGTAGACTGGGACCTGCACGAGCTGTATGTCATTTAGAGGAACTCGGAGAAGACAGCAGAGAAGGACTCAATGACAGTTGTGGTGCCAATCAGCGCGGGGCCGATGTCTCCCGTGGGTGTCGAAGTAGAAGAAGTGCTCGGGGTAGATGACGGCGACGCTGGCGACGGGCTGGTGCTGGACAAAGACGATGAAGGTGGACGGGCGGCGGTGGCATCTACGGGGGTAGCGGCGGCGACGGCCAAAGAAGAGCGGCGGCGGCTAGGTTAGGAGTGCGGTGGCGGTGCTCGAAGTAGGCGAAGAACCCTGACTGCATGACGAAGACCGATGCGGACGGTGGTGTTCCCGCGCCAAGGGATACGGCGCAGCGCATACCACGGGAGGTCGATAGGCGGTGACTGATACGTCTCCAACGTATCTATAATTTGATGAAGTATTCATGCTATTATATTATCCATCTTAGATGTTTTATATGCATTTATATGCTATTTTATATGATTTTTGGGACTAACCTATTAACCTAGAGCCCAGTGCCAGTTTCTATTTTCCCTTGTTTTTTAGTATTGCAGAAAAAGGAATACCAAACGAAGTCCAATTGACGTGCCAATTTTTGATGATTTTTTATGGACCAAAAGAAGCCCCCGGAGTAAAAGACTTGGACCAGAAGAGTCCCAAGCCGTCCACGAGGGTGGGGGCACGCCCCACCCCCTGGGTGTGGGCCCCCATCTCATGGACGACTTGGAGACCCCCTGACGTGAAACCGATGCCAAAAATTCCTATAAATAGAGAAACCCCTAGAAAATAACCTAGATCAGAAGTCCCGCTGCTGCAGGCCTCTTTAGCCACGAGAACTCAATTTAGGCCCTATCTGGCACCCGGCCGAAGGGGGCCATCATCACCGGAGGGCATGGAGGAGGATCCCGGAGGGTCCATCATCACCATAAAGGCCAAGGACCAGAGGGAGAACCTCTCCCGATCCAGGGGAGGCCATGGAGGAGGAAGCACAAAGGGGAGAACCTCTCCTCCTCTCTCTTGGTGGCACCGGAGTGCCATCAAGAGGGGAATCATCGCCACGGTGATCATCTTCATCAACATCACCATCATCATCACCATCCTCATCTCTTTTACGCGGTCCACTCTCCCGCACCCTGCTGTAATCCCTACTTGAACATGGCGCTTTATGCCACATATTATGATCCAATGACGTGTTGCCATCCTATGATGTTTTGGGTAGATATCCTTTATCTTTGGGTTGATTGATGATCTAGATTGGTACGAGTTTTATGTTTTATTTTGGTGTCGTCCTATTGTGCCCTCCATGTCGCACAAGCATGAGGGATTCCCATTGTAGGGTGTTGCAATACGTTCATGATTCACTTATAGTGGGTTGCTTGAGTGATAGAAGCATAAACCCGAGTAAGGGGGTTGTTGTGTATGGGATAAAGGGGACTTGATGCTTTAATGCTATGGTTGGGTTTTACCTTAATGATCTTTAGTAGTTGTGGATGCTTGCTAGAGTTCCAATCGTAAGTGCATATGATCCAAGAAGAGAAAGTATGTTAGCTTATGCCTCTCCCTCATATGAAATTGCAATGACGACTATCGGTCTTGTTAACAATTGCCTAGGACAATTCTGCACACCGACCCATCATTATTCCACACTCATTGTTTATAATATTTAGTAATATATTCTAACTTTATGATAACAACACCTAATTTCATATTTTAGCTCTCCAATATCATGCAAAGTTATCCTCTTCATACCCACAATGTAGTTTTATTTCTCGTTTCTAGTTGGAAGCAAACGTTTGGTGTACGTAGAGTCGTATCAGTGGCAGAGAGGGCTTGAGAGAATATTGATCTTACCTTTAGCTCCTTGTGGGTTCACACTCCATACTTATCACTTCCACCTTTATGAATTGCTAAGATGATTCCCTGCACTTGGGGATTATCAAGCTCTTTTCTGGCGCTGTTGCCGGGGAGCAATAGCGTGGGGTTGATATTCTTGTGTATGCCTGTTTTCTTTCTTCACTAAGTAGATTTTGTTTTTCCCTTTTTATTTCTGCTAGTTGTGGGTGAAACATACAAAAAAATGAAATAATGAAAATACAAAAAAATTACTTGCCTCTCATTCCTAAGAAGTTTTTCAATAAGAGAATTGATTGGAAGGTTTTGCATTGGAGAAGTGAGGGTCAACCTTGAACACTTGTGTTCATGCTCATGGAAACAATGTAAAAAAAATTCATGGAAGCTTCTCTGAAAATAATTATCCCCTTGTATATATCCATTGTATTATAAAAATAATGTACCAAGCCTTGGTTTTAGGATGATTAGATTGCTTGTTTACTTTGTTCAGTACAAAAATAGAAACTTTGGCTGCAGCGCGTGATTTTACATTTTTTTTACTGGAAAGTCAAATGGGTCTGAAACTTTTTGCACATTACTTCTGTACAAATTTTTTAAATTTTCATATTTGTTTAGAATTTTTTGGAGTTAGAGAAGTATACTAAACTTCCAGATTACTACAGACTGACCTGTTTTTGACAGATTATGTTTTCTATGTGTTGATCGCTTATTTTGATGAATCTATGGGTAGTATCGAGGGGTATGAACCATGGTGAAGTTGGAATACAGTATTGATGTCTACTATGCAACCTTCTTCTTGTAGACGTTGTTGGGCCTCCAAGTGCAGAGGTTTGTAGGACAGTAGCAAATTTCCCTCAAATGGATGACCTAAGGTTTATCAATCCGTGGGAGGCGTAGGTTGAAGATGGTCTCTCTTAAACAACCTTGCAACCAAATACTCCCTCTGTTCCTTATTGTAAGGTGTATTAGTTTTTCAAAAAGTCAACCATTGTCTATGTTTGACCAACTTTATAGCAAAATCTATAAAGATTTAGAATACCGAATATGTAAAATATAAAAATATATTTCATAGTGAATCTAGTGACAATGATTTGGTGTTCTAGACATTGATAATTTTGTCTAAAAACATGGTCAAAGTTAGAGAAGTTTGACATTTTGAAAAAATAATACATCTTATATTGATGAACGAAGGGAGTAACAAAGAGTCTCTTGTGTCCCCAACACACCCAATACAATGGTAAATTGCATAGGTGCACTAGTTCGGCGAAGAGATGGTCATACAAGTGCAATATGGATGATAGATATGGGTATTTGTAATCTGAAAATATAAAAACAGCAAGGTAACTAATGATAATAGTGAGTGTAAACGGTATTGCAATGCTAGGAAACAAGGCCTAGGGTTCATACTTTCACTAGTGCAAGTTCTCTCAACAATAATAACACAATTGGATCATATAACTATCCCTCAAAATGCAACAAAGATTCACTCCAAAGTCACTAATAGAGGAGAACAAACGAAGAGATTATGGTAGGGTACGGAACCACCTCAAAGTTATCCTTTCTGATCGATCTATTTAAGAGTCCGTAGTAAAATAACATGAAGCTATTCTTTCCGTTCGATATATCATAGAGTTCGTACTAGAATAACAGCTTCAGATACAAATCAACCAAAACCCTAATGTCACCTAGATACTCCAATGTCACCTCAAGTATCCGTGGGTATGATTATACGATATGCATCACACAATCTCAGATTTATCTATTCAACCAACACAAAGAACTTCAAAGAGTGCCCCAAAGATTCTACCGGAGAGTCAAGATGAAAACGTGTGCCAACCTCTATGCATAAGTTCACGGAACTCGCAAGTTGATCACCAAAACATACATCAAGTGGATCGCGTGATATCCCATTGTCACCACAGATAAGTGATACGTCTCCAACGTATCTATAATTTTTGTTTGTTCCATGCTATTATATTATCAACTTTGGATGTTTTATATGCATTTATATGCTATTTTATATGATTTTTGGTACTAACCTATTAACCTAGAACCCAATGCCAGTATCAGTTTTTTCCTTGTTTTAGAGTATCGCAGAAAAGGAAAATCAAACGGAATCTAATTGACATGAAACTTCATGGAACTTATTTTTGGAACGGAAGCAATCCAGAAGACTTGGGGTTTACGTAAGGGAAGCAACGAGGAAGGCACGAGGCAGGGGGCGCGCCCTCCACCCTCGTGGGCTCCTCGTGGCTCCCCTAACGTATTTCTTCCTTCTATATATACCAATATACCCTAAAACCATCGGGGAGCATAATAGATCGGGAGTTCCGCTGCCAGAAGCCTCCGTAGCCACCAAAAACCAATCTAGAGCCGTTCCGGCTCCCTACCGGAGGGGGAATCCCTCTCCGGTGGCCATCTTCATCATCCCGGCGCACCCTCGGGGCTGAGGGTATGTACCAGTAGCTATGTGTTTGATCTCTCTCTCTCTCTCATGTTCTTGAGGTGGTACGATCTTGATGTATCGCGAGCTTTGTTGTTATAGTTGGATCTTATGATGTTTCTCCCCCTCTACTCTCTTGTAATGGATTGAGTTTTCCCTTTGAAGTTATCTTATAGGATTGAGTCTTTTAGGATTTGAGGACACTTGATGTATGTCTTGCGTGGGATACCCGTGGTGACAATGGGGTATTCTATTGATCCACTTGATGTATGTTTTGGTGATCAACTTGCGGGTTCTCCCCATGAACCTATGCATAGGGGTTGGCACACGTTTTCGTCTTGACTCTCCAGTAGAATCTTTAGGGCACTCTTTAAAGTACTTTGTGTTGGTTTGAATAGATGAATCTGAGATTGTGTGATGCATATCGTATAATCATACCCACAGATAATTGAGGTGATATTGGAGTATCTAGGTGACATTAGGGTTTTGGTTGATTTGTGTCTTAAGGTGTTATTCTAGTAGGAACTCTATGATAGATTGAACGGAAAGAATAGCTTCATGTTATTTTACTATGGACTCTTGAATAGATCGATCAGAAAGGATAACTTTGAGGTGGTTTCATACCCTACCATAATCTCTTCGTTTGTTCTCCTCTATTGGTAACTTTGGAGTGACTCTTTGTTGCATGTTGAGGGATAGTTATATGATCCAATTATGTTATTATTGTTGAGAGAACTTGCACTATTGAAAGTATGAACCCTAGGCCTTGTTTCCTAGCATTGCAATATCGTTTGTGCTCACTTTCACCATTAGTTACGTTGCTGTTTTTTTATTTTCAGATTACAAAAACATATATCTATTATCCATATACCACTTGTATCACCATCTCTTCGCTGAACTAGTGCACCTATACAATTTACCATTGTATTGGGTGTGTTGGGGACACAAGAGACTCTTTGTTATTTGGTTGAAGGGTTGCTTGAGAGAGACCATCTTCATCCTACGCCTCCTACGGATTGATAAACCTTAGGTCATCCACTAGAGGGAAATTTGCTACTATCCTACAAACCTCTGAACTTGGAGGCCCAACAACGTCTACAAGAACAAGGTTGTGTAGTAGACATCAATAAGCACATGCAAGACGTACATCAAGTGTTCTCAAATCCTTAAAGACTCAATCCGATAAGATAACTTCAAAGGGAAAACTCAATCCATTACAAGAGAGTAGAGGGGGAGAAAACATCATAAGATCCAACTATAATAGCAAAGCTCGCGATACATCAATATCATACCACCTCAAGAACACGAGAGAGAGAGAGAGGGAGAGAGAGAGATCAAACACATAGCTACTGGTACATACCCTCAGCCCCGAGGGTGGACTACTCCCTCCTCGTCATGGAGAGAACCGGGATGATGAAGATGGCCACTGAGAGGGATTACCCCCCCCCCGGCAGGGTGATGGAACGGGTCTAGATTGGTTTTCGGTGGCTACGGAGGTGGCTAGAGGAACTCCCGATCTATTTTGCTCTTTGATGTTTTTAGGGTATATTGATGTATATAGGTGAAAGAAGTCGGTCAGGGGAGCCACGAGGGGCCCATTAGGGTGGGGGCGCGCCCTGGGGGGCAGGCACGCCTCCCTGCCTCGTGGCCACCTTGAAGATTGCTTGACGTATACTCCAAGTCTCCTGGATTGCTTCCGTTCCAAAAATAACTCTCCCGAAGGTTTCATTCCATTTGGACTCCGTTTGATATTCCTTTTCTTCGAAACACTGAAATAGGCAAGAAAACAACAATTTGGGCTGGGCCTCCGGTTAATAGGTTAGTCCCAAAAATAGTATAAAAGTGTATAATAAAGCCCATAAACATCCAAAACAGATAATATAATAGCATGGAACAATCAAAAAATATAGATACGTTGGAGACGTATCAGCATCCCCAAGCTTAATTCCGGCTCGTCCTCGAGTAGGTAAATGATAAAAACAGAATTTTTGATGTGGAATGCTTTCTAGAATATTCTTTAATGTAATTTTATTTATTGTGGCAAGAATATTCAGATCCATAAGATTCAAGACAAAAGTTTAATATTGACATAAAAATAAAAATACTTCAAACATACTAACAAAGTAATCATGTCTTCTCAAAATAACATGGCCAAAGAAAGCTATCCCTACAAAATCATATAGTCTGGCTATGCTCTATCTTCATCACACAAAATATTTAAATCATGCACAACCCCGATGACAAGCCAAGCAATTGTTTCATACTTTTGATGTTCTCAAACTTTTTCAATCTTCATGCAATACATGAGCATGAGCCAAGGATATAGCACTATAGGTGGAATAGAATGGTGGTTGTGGAGAAGACAAAGAGGAGAAGATAGTCTCACATCAACTAGGCATATCAACGGGCTATTGAGATGCCCATCAATAGATATCAATGTGAGTGAGTAGGGATTGCTATGCAACGGATGCACTAGAGCTATAAGTGTATGAAAGCTCAACAAAAGAAACTAAGTGGGTGTGCATCCAACTTGCTTGCTCACGAAGACCTAGGGCAATTTGAGGAAGCCCATCATTGGAATATACAAGCCAAGTTCTATAATGTAAAATTCCCACTAGTTTATGAAAGTGACAACATAGGAGACTCTCTATCATGAAGATCATGGTGCTACTTTGAAGCACAAGTGTGGTAAAAGGATAGTAGCATTGCCCCTTCTCTCTTTTTCTCTCATTTTTTTGTTTTTCTTTTTTTATTTGGGCATTTTCTTTTTTTAATCTTTTTTTTATATTTTTCGTCCAGAGTCTCATCCCGACTTGTGGGGGAATCATAGTCTCCATCATCCTTTCCTCACATGGGACAATGCTCTAATAATGATGATCATCACACTTTTATTTACTTACAACTCAAGAATTACAACTCAATACTTAGAACAAAATATGACTCTATGTGAATGCCTCCGGCGGTGTACCGGGATGTGCAATGATGCATGAGTGACATGTATGAAAGAATTATGAACGGTGGCTTTGCCACAAATACGATGTCAACTACATGATCATGCAAAGCAATATGACAATGATGAAGCATGTCATAATAACGGAATGGTGGAAAGTTGCATGGCAATATATCTCGGAATGGCTATGGAAATGCCATAATAGGTAGGTATGGTGGCTGTTTTGAGGAAGGTATATGGTGGGTTTATGGTACCGGCGAAAGTTGTGCGGTACTAGAGAGGCTAGCAATGGTGGAAGGGTGAGGGTGCGTATAATCCATGGACTCAACATTAGTCATAAATAACTCACATACTTATTGAAAAAATCTATTAGTTATCGAAACAAAGTACTACGTGCATGCTCCTAGGGGGATAGATTGGTAGGAAAAGACCATCGCTCGTCCCCGACCGCCACTCATAAGGAAGACAATCAATAAATAAATCATGCTCCGACTTCATGACATAACGGTTCACCATACGTGCATGCTATGGGAATCACAAACTTCAACACAAGTATTCTCAAATTCACAACTACTCAACTAGCATGACTCTAATATCACCATCTCCATATCTCAAAACAATTATCAAGTATCAAACTTCTCATAGTATTCAATGCACTTCTATGAAAGTTTTTATATTCCTAAATGCAAATTTCCATGTTGTTTAAGACTCTCAAAATAATATAAGTGAAGCATGAGGGTTCATACATTTCTATAAAATAAAACCAGCACCATGCTCTAAAAAGATATAAGTGATGCACTAGAGCAACAACAAACTACTCCGAAAGATATAAGTGAAGATCAATGAGTAGTCAAATAATTATGCAACTATGTGAAGACTCTCTAAAATTTAAGAATTTCAGATCTTGGTATTTTATTCAAACATCAAGCAAAACTAAATAAAATAAAATTACGCTCCAAGCAAAACACATATCATGTGGTAAATAAAAATATAGCTCCAAGTAAAGTTACCGATGAACGAAGACGAAAGAGGGGATGCCTTCCGGGGCATCCCCAAGCTTAGGCTCTTGGTTGTCCTTGAATATTACATTGGTGTTCCTTGGGCATCCCCAAGCTTAGGCTCTTGCCACTCCTTATTCCATAGTCCATCGAATCTTTACCCAAATCTTGAAAACTTCACAACAAAAAACTTAACAGAAAACTTATAAGCTCCGTTAGTATAAGAAAATAAATCACCACTTAGGTACTGTTGTTAACTCATTCTAAATTCATATTGGTGTAATATCTATGGTATTCCAACTTCTCTATGGTTCATAACCTCCGATACTACTCATAGATTCATCAAAATAAGCAAACAACACATAGAAAAACAGAATCTGTCAAAAACAGAACAGTCTGTAGTAATGTGTAGGTTCCGAATACTACTGTAACTCCAAAAATCCTGAGAAATTATGAAGTCCTAGGAAATTTGTTTATTGATCTACTGCAGTTGGAATTGGTAATTTATCGCTTTCGGGTAAAAAATGAAAATTATTCTCGTGAGCGCATACTTTCTGTTTTTTACAGCAAGATCAAATAACAATCACCCAAGAAGATCCTAAAGGCTTTACTTGGCACAAACACTAATTAACATAAAACCGCATATAACCAGAGGCTAGATGAATTATTTATTACTAAACACGAATAAAAAGCAAGGGACAAAAATAAAAATTTGGGTTGCCTCCCAACAAGCGCTATCGTTTAACGCCCTTAGCTAGGCACGATGATTTCAATGATGCTCACATAAAAGATAAGAATTGTAACATAAAGAGAGCATCATGAATAATATGACTAGCACATTTAAGTGTAACACACTTACTATGCATAGGGATTTTGTGAGCAAACAACTTGTGGGAACCATAATCAACTAGCATAGGAAGGCAAAACAAGCACAACTTTAAAACTTTAAGCACATAGAGAGGAAACTTGATATTATTGCAATTCATAAAAGCATATATTCCCCCCTCATAATAAATTTCAGTAGCATCATGAATAAATTCAACAATATAACCATAACATAAGGCATCCGTTTCATGATCTACAAGCATAGAAAATTTACTACTCTCCACATAGGCAAAATTCTTCTCATTCGGAATAGTGGGAGTATCATAAGAAACTCGAATACTACAAATTGTTCCACATTAAAAGAGTAATATTCAGTAAAAGGGTAATCATAATCATGACAAGTTTTAATATAATCATCACTACTTTTTATAGCATACGTGTCATCACAATAATCATCATAAGTAGCAACTTTGTTCTCATCGTAATCAATTGAAACCTCTTCCAAGATAGTGGAATCATTACTAAATAAAGTCATGACCTCTCCAAATCCACTTTCATAATTATCACAGTAAGATTCAACATCCTCCAAAATAGTGGGATCATTACTCCCTAAAGTTCGCACTCTTCCAAACCCACTTTCATCAATATAATCACCATAAGTAGGAGGCATGCTATCAGCATAATAAATTTGCATATTAAAACTTGGGAGACTAAAAATATCATCTTCATTAAACATAGCATCCCCAAGCTTGGGAAAAACATTAATTGAAGCAAATATATTTTCAAACTTGTCATTCTCATCAAACATAGCATCCCCAAGCTTGGGCCTTTTCATATCATAAGCATAATCACTCTCATCATTAATAGTATGGATAGCACCAATAGTATAACAATTATCATCATCACAATGAGTAATAGGAGCAACATTATTTGGGATGGATACATTTTTACCTTTGCTTCTCCGTCTTTTATTTTTCTTCTTCACATCATGTGTGGGTTTTATCCTCTTTTCGGAGCTCCTTATTAATGAGATTGGTTGAATAGAAGGCTCCTCCTCATTACCTGATTCATCATAAGAAATAATAGGAGGATATTGGGAAGCCTCTTCCCTTTCATTAATATTATCTTCATCCTCTATTTGTTTTCTTTTCTTTATATACTTGGCAATATAAGGATTTTCAATGCAATTCACCTCACAATACATATAAATTTCGTCTAGACCAAAATTAAGAACTCTATCAAGGGCAAATTCTGGAATAACCTTAGATATACGTTTTATTTCTTCATAACCCAAGAGCAAACTAAGTTCATTATGATGTGCAAGGGAAATCAAGTCATCACAATTTTTGGACACGATACTATCATGAAACAATTTGCATTGGGTACTGAAATGATCATGTTCATTGCAAAGTTCACAAGTACAGCTAAGAAAGTTTAAATTTTTAGCACAAACATCTAGCCTTTCTTGCAACCATTTAGTTTCCAAATACTTATGCCTCTTGCAGAATCTATCTTCCTGTTTGGTATGTACTTGCAAACTCTATGCACTCCACAAAAATCTTATGCTTATAAGAGATATTTTCATCATGACTAGTGCAATGATCATTAGTAGTATGGATATTCAAATAGTTCATACAAATAACATTACAATCATGCTCATCATTCAAAGATTTAGTGCCAAACATTTTATAGACTTCTTCTTCTAGCACTTGAGCACAATTTTCCTTTCCATCATTCTCACGAAAGATATTAAAAAGATGAAGCGTGTGAGGCAAACTCAATTCCATTTTTTGTAGTTTTCTTTTATAAACTAAACTAGTGATAAAACAAGAAACTAAAATATTTGATTGCAAGATCTAAAGATATACCTTCAAGCACTCACCTCCCCGCCAACGGCGCCAGAAAAGAGCTTGATGTCTACTACGCAACCTTCTTCTTGTAGACGTTTTTGGGCCTCCAAGTGCAGAGGTTTGTAGAACAGTAGCAAATTTCCCTCAAGTGGATGACCTAAGGTTTATCAATCCATGGGAGGCGTAGGTTGAATATGGTCTCTCTCAAACAACCCTGCAACCAAATAACAAAGAGTCTCTTGTGTCCCCAACACACCCAATACAATGGTAAATTGTATAGGTGCACTAATTCGGCGAAGAGATGGTGATACAAGTGCAATATGGATGATAGATATGAGTATTTGTAATCTGAAAATATAAAAACAGCAAGGTAACTAATGATAAAAGTGAGCGTAAACGGTATTGCAATGCTAGGAAACAAGGCCTAGGGTTCATACTTTGACTAGTGCAAGTTCTCTGAACAATAATAACATAATTGGATCATATAACTATCCCTCAACATGCAACAAAGAGTCACTCCAAAGTCACTAATAGCAGAGACCAAACGAAGAGATTATGGTAGGGTACGAAACCACCTCAAAGTTATCCTTTTCTGATCGATATATTCAAGAGTCCGTAGTAAAATAACATGAAGCTATTCTATCTGTTTGATCTATCATAGAGTTCGTACTAGAATAACACCTTAAGATACAAATCAACCAAAACCCTAATGTCACCTAGATACTCCAATGTCACCTCAAGTATCTGTGGGTATGATTATACGATATGCATCACACAATCTCAGATTCATCTATTCAACCAACACAAAGAACTTCAAAGAGTGCCCCAAAGTTTCTACCGGAGAGTCAAGACGAAAATGTGTGCCAACCCCTATGCATAAGTTCACAGAACTCGCAAGTTGATCACCAAAATATACATCAAGTGGATCACGTGATATCCCATTGTCACCACAGATAAGCACACGCAAGACGTACATCAAGTGTTCTCAAATCCTTAAAGACTCAATCCAATAAGATAACTTCAAAGGGAAAACTCAATCCATTACAAGAGAGTAGAGGGGGAGAAAACACCATAAGATCCAACTATAATAGCAAAGCTCGCGGTACATCAATATCGTACCACCTCAAGAACACAAGAGAGAGATCAAACACATAGCTACTGGTACATACCCTCAGCCCCGAGGGTGGACTACTCCCTCCTCATCATGGAGAGCACCGGGATGATGAAGATGGCCACCGGAGAGGGATTCCCCCCTCCAGCAGGGTGCCAGAACGGGTCTAGATTGGTTTTCGGTGGCTACAGAGGCTTCTGGCGGCGGAACTCCCAATCTATTTTGCTCTCTGATGTTTTTAGGGTATATTGATATATATAGGCGTAAGAAGTCGGTCAGGGGAGCCACGAGGGTGGGGGCGCGCCCAGGGGGTAGGCGCGCCTCCATGCCTTGTGGCCATCTCGAAGGTTCCCTGGCGTATACTCCAAGTCTCCTGGATTGCTTCCGTTCCAAAAATAACTCTCCCGAAGGTTTCATTCTGTCCGGACTCCGTTCGATATTCCTTTTCTTCGAAACACTGAAATAGGCAAGAAAACAACAATTTGGGCTGGGTCTCCGGTTAATAGGTTAGTCCCAAAAATAATATAAAAGTGAACAATAAATCCCATAAACATCTAAGACAGATAATATAATAGCATGGAACAATCAAAAATTATAGATACGTTGGAGACGTATCAAGTATATATAGGTCTAACATGAAATTGAATGAGTGTGCAACAGTACCTAAAGGTAGTAATTTGCTTTATTACATTAACGGATCCCACAAAGTTTTTGTTAAAGTTTTGTGTGGATGAAATGTTCGAAGATCAGGGAGCTATCAATATGAGAAGAATAAAGAGAGGCAAGAGCTCAAGCTTGGGGATTCCCAAGGCACCCCAAGTAAATATTCTAAGGATACTCAAGCATCTAAGCTTGGGGATTCCCCGGTTGGCATCCCATCTTTCTTCTTCAACAATTACCGGTATACCTCGGTTATTGTTTTGTTCACATGATTTGTGTCCTTTGTGTTTTTGTTTTTCCTTTAAGTTCCATGCTAGTATGAGATAACCCTTCATTGGTTTATAGAATGCTCCATGTGCTTCACTTATATCTTTTAAGTATGATCTTATAGAATTGCTCATTGTGCTTCACTTAAATCTTTTGATTATGGTTTTATAGAATGCTTCGTGTGCTTCACTTATATATTTTGAGCTTGGATATTGGTTAGTCTATATTAATTGTAGAATGCTCCATGAACTTCACTTATATCTTTTGGAGTATGAATAATACTATCATCTAAAGTGGATTTAAAAGAAGTTTTCTCCCACTATTCCGAATGAGGAGAATTTTGTTTATGTGGAGAGTAGTACAATTTCTATGCTCGTAGATCATGAAAAGAATGCTTTATGTGATGGTTATATTGTTGAACTCATTCATGATGCTACTGAAAATTATTATGACGGAGGAATACATGTTTGTAGGAGTTGCAACAATATCAAGTTTCCTCTCTATATGCTTAAAGTTTTGAAGTTATACTTGTTTTTCCTTCCTATGCTAGTTGATTCTTGTTCCTGTAAATTATGTGCTCACAAAATCCCTAGGCATAGGAAGTGCGTTAGATTTAAATATGCTAGTCATATTCTTCATGATGCTCTCTTTATGTTTCAATTCTTATCTTTTATGTGAGCATCATTGAAATCATCATGCCTAGCTAAAAGGCATTAAAGAAAAGCGCTTGTTGGGAGACAACTCAATATTTACCCGTACAGTTTTTGTGTGTTATCATTATTAAGCTACTGTATTAATCATGTATTATATCTTTTGTTTCAATAAAGTGCCAAGTAAGACCTTTGGGAAGACTTGGGTGAAAGTTAATGTGATCTTGCTGTAAAAAAAAGAAACTTTATGCTCACGAGATTAGCTGCCATCTTTTACAGAAGAGTGCGATTGAGTTGATTCTTTTTTCATAAGATTAATAGAAAAATTCCTCATGTACACCAATTTATTTCAGAATTTTTGGAGTAGCAGAAGTATGGTTGGTGTTCAGATCATTACAGACTGTTCTGTTTCTGACAGATTCTGTTTTCATTGCATAGTTTGCTTGTTTGCTTGTTTTCTAGTTTCTATGGCTTATATTTCTCAATATAAATTGTTGAAATGATATGGTACAGTAGGCATTGTGTGAGAACAATTATGAACCTTGTCTTTGACAGTACCAAAGTGAATGGTTTACTCTTTATCATACTAGCCTATCTCACGAAGTTCTGTTAAGTTTTGTGTGATTGAAGTTTTCAAGCTTTGGGTGAGATATCGATATGAGGAGAATAAGGAGTGGAAAGACCCTAAGCTTGGGGATGCCCAAGGTACCCCAAGGTAATATTCAAGGAAGACTCAAGCGCCTAAGCTTGCAAAAATGGCTCTCTAAATATGTATGATCTATTAATGTGTAGAAAATAAGCTTTATACGATCTTGTGATGTGGAAGAAATAAAAGCGATGGACTGCATAATAAAGGTCCATATCACAAGTGGAAAAATAAAGTGGCATTCTTTTGCATTAAGATTTTGTGCATCCAACCATAAAAGGGCATGACAACCTCTGCTTCCCTCTGTGAAGGGCCTATCTTTTACTTTTATCTTCTACCCCTATACAAGAGTCATGGTGGTCATCACCTTTCCTATTTACACTTTTTCCTTTGGGAAGCACTTTGTGTTGGATCAATCCGGATATATATATATATATATATATATATATATATATATATATATATATATATATCCACTTGGATGTAGGTTCTCATAAATTATTATTGTTGACATTACCCTTGAGGTAAAAGGTTGGGAGGCGAAACTATAAGCCCATATCTTTCTCTGTGTCCGATTAAAACTTTGAACCCATAAATATCACATGAGTGTTAGCACTTGTGAAAGATTAAATGATAGTTGATTATGTGGAGTTTGCTGAATCAAAGCACTTACATAGACCCTTCCCGAAAATAAGATGAATTGCAATTGTTTGATGACTAAGAGAACGGTTTGTTAGCTTTCAAGAAAGTTTATGATCTATACTTTAACATGTGAATAGCTTGTTACTTGATCATGAGAAGTTTCATGAGTTGAGCTACTGTTATGGTATATAATGATGCTAGAAAAAGTGGTTGGAACTATCATTGATGAAACTTATGCACTTGCTAGCATTCACACTTCATAAATTATTTCTTTTATCATTTACTTACTCGATGACGTGCATGAATTAAGCTTGGGGATACTGATACGTCTCCAATGTATCTATAATTTATGAAGTATTCATGCCATTATATTATCCATCTTAGATGTTTTATATGCATTTATATGCTATTTTATATGATTTTTGCGACTGACCTATTAACCTAGAGCCCAGTGCCAGTTTCTGTTTTTCTGTTGTTTTGAGTATTGTAGAAAAGGAATACCAAAAGGAGTCCAATTGACGTGCCAATTTTTGATGATTTTTTATGGACCAAAAGAAGACCCCGGAGTAAAAGAGTTGGGCCAGAAGAGTCTCAAGCCGTCCATGAGGGTGGGGGCGCCCCACCCTCCTAGGCATGGGCCCCTATCTCGTGGACGACTCGGAGACCCCCCCTGATGTGAAACCGACGCCAAAAATTCCTATAAATACGGAAACCCCTAGAAAATAACCTAGATCGGAAGTTCCGCCACCGCAAGCCTCTGTAGCCACGAGAAATCAATCTACGCCCTCTCTGGCACCCTGCCGGAGGGGGCCATCATCACCGGAGGGCATGGAGGAGGATCCCGGAGGGGCCATCATCACCATGAAGGCCAAGGACCAGAGGGAGAACCTCTCCCCATCCAGGGGGGAGGCCATGGAGGAGGAAGTACAAGGGGGAGAACCTCTCGTCCTCTCTCTTGGTCGCACTGGAGTGCCATCGAGAGGGGAATCATCGCCGCGGTGATCGTCTTCATCAACATCACCATCATCATCACCATCCTCATCTCTTTTAGGCGGTCCACTCTCCCGCACCCCGCTGTAATCCCTACTTGAACATGGTGCTTTATGCCACATATTATGATCCAATGATGTGTTGCCATCCTATGATGTTTTGAGTAGATATCCTTTGTCTTTGGGGTGATTGATGATCTAGATTGGTACGAGTTGTATGTTTTATTTTGGTGCTGATCTATTGTGCCCTCCGTGTCGCGCAAGCGTGAGGGATTCCCGTTGTAGGGTGTTGCAATACGTTCATGATTCGCTTATAGTGGGTTGCTTGACAGAAGCATAAACCCGAGTAAGGGGGTTGTTGCGTATGGGATAAAGGGGACTTGATACTTTAATGCTATGGTTGGGTTTTACCTTAATGATCTTTAGTAGTTGCAGATGCTTGCTAGAGTTCCAATCATAAGTGCATATGATTCAAGAAGAGAAAGTATGTTAGCTTATGCCTGTCCCTCATATGAAATTGCAATGACGACTATCGGTCTTGTTAACAATTGCCTAGGACAATTCCGCACACCGACCCATCATTATTCCACACTCGCTATTCATATTTAGTAATATATTCTAACTTTATGATAACATCACCTACTTTCATATTTTAGCTCTCCAATATCATGCAAAGTTATCCTCTTCATACCCACAACGTAGTTTTATTTCTCGTTTCTAGTTGGAAGCAAACGTTTAGTGTACGTAGAGTTGTATCAGTGGCAGATAGGGCTTGAGAGAATATTGATCTTACCTTTAGCTCCTTGTGGGTTCGACACTCCATACTTATCATTTCCACCTTAGGGAATTGCTATGATGATTCCCTGCACTTGGGGATTATCAGTGACGGTGGAGTGGACCACGGGCCGTGGCGCTACGGCCTGAAGGGGCGACGCAGTGATGGTATGCAGGTCGGGGCGATGGTGGGAAGACCTCAGGGCGACAACGGAGACCACGGGCCGCGGCGCTATGGCCCGAAGGGACGGTGCAGCGGCGGAGCGCGGATCGGTGCAACCGCGGGGACAGCCTCGGGCGGTGGCTGGGACCATGTATCGTGGCCCTACGGCCCGTAGGGGCGACGCAGCGGCGATGCGCGAGTTGATGCAGCCGCGAGGAAAACCATGGGACGGCGGCGCTGTGGCCCGACGGGGCGACGTAGCGGCAGCCCGTTGCTCGATCGATGGAGGGGCACACTGAACTCGGGGACGATCTTCACGGGACATGCGGAGGCGCGTATAACCAACGGGTCAGGTCGGTCGCGCGGCGTAGATGAGGCGGATCGCGGCGTCGAGCGGGTGATCAAGCCGATCACGCGCGAGGTCGGGGACGCCGCTCGGTGGAGGCGTGGTGACCATGGAGTCTGAGATGAAGCCGGCGATGGTGGACGTCATGCGGACGAGCGTGTTAGCACCCGCACCTGGGCTGCGAAAGTAGCGCCAGCGTCCGGGCAACGAGGCCCGAGCGACCAATGTTGCAACAGCGCCCGTGTCGAGGCAGCCGACGAGCCTGGCGCAGCCGGCCCGATGCAGCCGTGGATGAGGCCGGCGAGGTAGACCACAGAGCCGCCGTGCAGACGCGGCGGAGGCAGGTGACGTGGATCGATTGGCGGGCTGGCGCGTGAGCGGCGGCTATGATTGGCTGCTGCATGGCGCGAGGCCATCGGGTGGAGGTGATGCACGTGTCCCGGTCGGAGAGGGCAGAGACGGTCGGCGTAGATCAACGGGCAGACCGGCGCGCAGACGACGACTATGAGCGGCCGCCTGTTGCGCGAGGCCACCGTGTAGGTGAAGGAGCCAGCCGGTCATGACAGTTTTGGAGTAGAGGCGCACGGGGTCGACGGCTGCGGCGGGCGACGCAAACCGATCAAGCATAGATCGAAAAACCAAAAAGAAAACGCAAATCAAGATGAGCGGCGGGAGAGAGAAAAACCAGGAGCAAGGGCTCAGGAAGAAGACTCTCTAGGGCAGCCGATCAACACGACCGACGAACGAACCCTAGGCACGGGAGACGCGGCCCCCGGCGGCGGTCATGAAGGCCGACTGCCCCGGAGGCGGCGCGCGGGCGCGGAAGTGGCGGCGACGGCTAAGGTTTAGAACCCAGAAATTGATATCATGTTAGAAGGGAGAGAGGAGTTTGGTGGAATTGTTCATTGTATTACTTGAGCCTCGTGAGCATATACATAAGAATACAATGATCAACTTGAAGTATAAGACAAGGTAGGACAAAATTCTAGTCTGTCCTATACTTTCTCATAATCTTATACTCAACATACCATGACGAACAACTACATGGTGCATGCACCTTTTGGATATGAGAAGTTCATCAAAAGGGAGGAACTAGAGAAATCAGAGCATCTCAAGGACGATTCCTTCGATGTCAAGGTCAATGTCACTACAATCATGAGCGAGTTCCAGGCGCAAGAAACACCACGCATAGTGATCCCACCGTCTCGTTAGAAATATGTTGTGCTCTATCTCTATTTCTCTACGCTTTTTTATGGTGCCGTTCACAATCACATACGCGAGGCTAGGTGGTAGGGATCGCGCGCCGTTAATGATTGCTTGTAGGCAAGAGAAAGCAATGGATGAGCTCCTCGCTCCCGCGACCTCTCGTCGCCGCCGGGTGATCCCTCGCCGCCTCTGCCCTACGAAGCGCCCGCCTCCCCTCCCTGCCTCCTCGGGAGCCTCTTCGACCTCCTGCCTGGGGAGGCGTGCTCGCCGCTCTCCCTCCCCTGGCGTGTCCAAGGCGTGCCTCGGGCCGGCGACACCATTGTCGTTGTCTCGCCCCCTGCGCCGTCCAAGCCCTGCTGCAACCCCGCGCCGCCTCCCGGCAATGATGACCTCGAGGCCTTGTTGCGAGGATTCCGGCTGGGGAAACCCGGCCAGGTTGCCTTCAAAAGACCAGGTGCGGTGTTCCTCGACTTCGTTCTTCTCAACTTTTACACCATGGTAGCCTCGCCCCTTGCTCGTTTATTCCCGACTAGCTCTTGCCGCTTCTGGATCACTCTAGCTGTGCCCTCCTCCCGGGTCAATGTGTTCTTCATTAAAAACGTGCTTAACTTCCTTCTCACGGATGCCCCGGACTGCTTCTCCATCCTCGCGGATGGCCCGGACTGCTTTTGCTCCTGGCCGCCTCGCTGGCCGTCGCCAATTTCGTGGTCGCCACGGTGCGTCTGCGCCTTGG
Organism: Triticum dicoccoides; assembly: GCF_002162155.2. Lineage (NCBI taxonomy): Eukaryota > Viridiplantae > Streptophyta > Magnoliopsida > Poales > Poaceae > Triticum > Triticum dicoccoides. The sequence goes on from NC_041388.1 coordinate 586,250,566, forward strand.
TAGGACGGAGCTCATCCTCCATCGCCGTCGGCGGGAAGCGGTGGATGGTGCCGCGCGTGCTAGGGTGCATGCGTGCCACGCAATCCCCGGTGCCTCGGAAGCGGCGGCGCGTGCCCTGGTTCCCGCCCGTATCCCTGCATGCATGCAATCAATCCCACCCCCTCCCCTCCTGTCAGCCTGCCCTGCAACCCGTGGCCCTCCCCCGCGCGTGCCTGCTTTTCTGGACGGCTCGGCGCCCCACCCGCGTCTGACTGCTGACACGCATCCCTCCCTCCCGTTTGGCTTATCCCTGGCCCCAGATACAACATGCGCGGTGCCACCATACCCCTGCGCTCTGCTCCGTCTTCTCCTACCTCGCCTCTTTCCCTCGCTCGTCCTCTGCAGACCCCCGACCCGTCCATCGAAGGCGCGAATCCCGCCCCCTCCCTCCCTGCGGGAATCCGGGTGCAGCGTGATGCGTCCTGCGGCGCCGCACCCCCATCCCCCGTTTCCCCGGTGCCCTCTGCTGCAAGCGGCGCCCCCATCCCGCCCCGGTCCTATAAGGAAGCTCTGCTCACCCCGTCTCCACCTCCACCCAACAAACGGCGCCTCCTTGCCTTCTTGCCATCCCCGGTCAAGACTCTGTGCCACAAGTGCTACTCCTCGCGCCACCTTGTCCGTGACTGCCGAGACCCCGTCCGCTGCCGGGACTGTGGTCGCTCCGGCCACATTAGCTCACAATGTATGTTTGATCCTTTGGTCCTCATTCCTCCTTCTCCTACCTCGCCCTCCCTTCCTGTCTCACCGCTCCCTCTGTCGCATTGCAGGCTTTCCGACACGCTTAGCCGGTCCCCGTCCCACTCCCGCTCCACCTCCCCCGCTCGCACCCCGCCCCGGGAGCACTGGATGACGTGGTACTACCGCGAGGTCGAAGCCGAGCGCACCGTGCCCTTCTTCTCGCGTCCGCCGACGCCTTTTCCCCGTGGCGCTCCTCCGTCCTCCAATGCCGCCTCGGGGGAGGCCACTGCTGAGCCTGCAGCCGGGGGTGGCCACACCTCCGCTCCTGGCAGCTCTCGGGGCAGTCAAGCGGGGGGCGGCCGTCGCTGTCCGGAGTATGCGGAGTGCTTCATGCCGCTGGTGGCGGACATGTCGCACTCCCGGCGCTTCGCCTATGCGCTTATCGACCCGCCATCGCATTGCCCGGCGGACCTCCTTTGCCGTGCGTTCGAGCAGCGGGCCGGCAACCCCTCCATTGGGTTGGCCGCCTCCCACTACGGCGCCATGATGGTGATCTTCTCGTCGGAGCATGCCCGTGAGCTCGCCCTGCGCGAGTTCTTCCCCCTCCCCTTCGACGGCCACGTCATCATGCTCGAGCGCCCAGAGAACGGCGAGAACTATTTTGGCTGGGAGTACACCTGCTTCGCCCAGCTCTCCGCCACCGGCTTCCCCCTCGAGCACTGGCATGAGGGTGGCATCCGCAATGCCTTGCGCTCCATCGGCAACGTGTGATGCATCGACCCCCACTGCCTCAACGACCTCGACTTCTCTGCGGTGCGCCTCGTCATCCGCTTGGAGCACGCGGATGATGTGCCGCATGCACTCCTCCTCCGCAACTTCGATGGTGACCTGTCCACGGACGTTGCCATCCGCCGTGTCCGCTCCTGGACTGTGGATGAAGATGGCTCCTCTGTCTCCTCCCACTACTTCGAGCCTGCCGACGGCTCTCCGCCTCCCTCACCGCGTGTGCGTCGCTCCACGGCCATGGACGACATCGACACAGAGAGCCTGTGCGGGTTTGGCTCCCTCTCCTTCGCTACGGCTCCTGCAGCCCCGGCGCCTCCCACTGGCTACCCCGACGCTGCCGATAGCACCAGCGTGGCCCGCCTCCGGCGCGAAATCGGGCGTCGCCTCTCTTTCCTCCTCTCGGAGCTCTTCCCTGCGCGCTGGTGCTCCCTCTTCCCACCTGCTACTCCCCTTGTCGTGGAGGAGGGGCCCGCGTCTGGTGCCGTCTCTGACTCCTCGCTCTATTCCGTCGTGGTCTCCATGGCTACTTCCGAGGAGGGTGTCCCTATGCTGCATCCCTCCCCGCTCATGTAGCCTTCCGACCTCCGCAACGACGAGCATGAGCATGCAGCGTGCAAGCGTCGTGGCCTCCGCAAGCGCTCCGTTGACTCGTCGTTCACCGCTGGGCGCCGCAGCCTCCGCCTCGCCGGGAAGGAGCCGGCCGGCTACGTGAAGATGCTTGAGCGGGTCAAGGCGGCTCGGTTTGACTCCTCCAAGGGGTCTCCCTGTCTCCGCGCCGCGATCAGGGCGGCCGGCATCGACGCCGATGACGGCGCTGCTACGCCTCTCCCGCTCCATCTGCTTCAAGACCTGGGGGCATCGTGCGGTGTTGACCTTGATACTCTGGCGGCTGGGGCCCGCGCTGAGGTGGCTTCCCATGCGCCATGAGCGACATGCATCCTCTTGGCCCCCCCGCTCCCAATCTCTGCCATCTCTGTCATCGGGCCACTGCATGTCCTTGCCTCCCCTCCCCATGTTTTAGTTACGTAGGCTTGATCTCGTGCTCCCGTCCGTGGGCCCCATTGTGGGGTTGCCGGAGTACTGTATCCTTTAATGTTTTTTCTTTTCCCCCCGTGGGGTTTGTAATGGCCTTAGGCCCACTTGTTCTTCTTATCAAGCCTGCGTATTTCCTTTTGTTGTCTGCTGTTTGGAGCCTCTTAGATGCCCATGACTAGTACCTTCTCTCTGTGTACGTGGAATGTGCGTGGGCTTGGGAATGCATGCAAGTGTCGTGATGTACGTGCAGATTTCGAGGCCATGCATCCAGCTCTCCTTGGGATTCAGGAGACGAAACTTGACTCCCCCTACAAGAAAAACCGACTCGTTCCTTCCTCCCTCGCTCCGCTCGCTCCTCCCAGTTGACTCTTGTGGGGCGTCCGGTGGCCTTTGCACCGCTTGGGATGACCGCATCTTCTCTCTCGTGCACGACATCTCCTCTACTCGTGCCCTCTTGGTTGATCTCCTCCTTTGCTACAATAACACCCTGATCCGTGTTACGAATATCTATGCGCCCTGCGACCATGCTTCCAGGGGCGGAGCTTTGTTGGGGCCAAACTGGGCCATGGCCCGCCCAGGTTTTTTACACTTTTGATTTTACCTATGCATCGAAGGAAAGCCCACCTGCAGCCTAGTAAGGATACGATCGATCCAAAGCACTCGAGGTCTCTCGCTCGCAAGTCCCAGCTTTCTCGCACGCAGCCGCTCCTGCTGTTTCTCACGGCCGCATCAGGCAGGAGACAGAGACATCGGCCAATCAAGCAACCACTCCATCTAATTTCCCTGTAATTACGATTCAGCAAGAGATCACAGCTAATCTAATTTGTTTTCCCAAATTCTGAGTTCAACGATGTAGTTAGATACAGACTGTCCATATGCTTATTTTGTCCATGATATAGTCCTGGTTGTTCCACTCAACTGAGGGCATGGATTAGATGCAAATAGTACTACATTGTACATCTAATTTTCCTGCAATTGCTTCATTAGATATCCTGATTTTCCACTCAGTTGTTCTTTGCATTTTACATATCACAGCATATGTTGGGTAGCCATAAGCAATGGTAAACAAGCTCACTCACACGGTCACACCTAGAGAAGAATTGATTTGGTTTTCAAAAGAAAAAAAGATCATTTCAAAATTCAATTGATATATACATATATTCTCACTCCACCTGTATTAGAGACTAAATGCATATATATGACCCAGAATTTCAAAAAAAAAATCGGTGCTCTCCCTTTGTCTGGCCCGCCCAACATTTTCTTTGAAGCTCCGCCACTGCATGCTTCCAAGGCTGGCTTCCTCGCCGAGCTGGCCAACCATGCCCCCAGCGACTCCACTCCATGGTGCCTTCTTGGCGACTTCAACCTTACCCGCTCCTCCGAGGATCGCAACAACTCTAACTTTTGTCGTTCTGAAGCAGGTCTGTTCAATAATTCCATCAATGCGCTCTCCCTCATTGACCTCCCTCTCCGTGACCGCCTCTTTACCTGGTCTAACTGCCAGTCGTCTCCCATTCTTGCTCGCCTCGACCGGGTCCTGATCAACGTGGCCTGGGATGCCAAGTTTCCAACCTCCATCCTCTCCTCTTTTGCACGCTCCACGTCCGATCACGTCCCCCTCCTCGCTGCTATCTCCTCCACCGCCCCAAAACCCGTATTTTTCGTTACGAGAAATCCTGGGCCTTGCACCCCTCCTTTCGATCAGCGGTGGACGCTTCTTGGGCCTCTGCCTCGCGCCCCGACCCCACTGCTCGTTTGGTAGCTCGTCTTCGTCAGGTTCGGTTATGTTGTAAACGGTGGACAAAACGGGTTGCGGCGGCGGCCCGCCAGGAGCAGGACTGCCGGGTCCTCATCGGTTTCCTCGATCATATCGAGGAAAGGCGTCCTCTCTCTCACCTAGAAGTCTTCTTCGCTCTCTTACTATTGATGCCCTGCATGTCTCTATTAAGGAGCGGGTCGTTTACTGGAAACTTCGCGCTATATTTCGCTTTGCCTTTGAGGGGGATGAGAACACTGGTTTTTTCCATGCCTCTGCCTCCTCCCGGTTCCGCAAAAACTGCATCCCTGTCCTCTTGGTGGACGGGGTGGATCTTTTCTCGCACGACGACAAAGCCTCTGCTCTTCGGAGCTTCTATAAGGAGCTTTTGGGGATCACCTCCACCTGCAGCTGGGGGTTCTCTCTTTCTGCTCTCTACCCAGATGCGAACCCTCTCCCCGTTGATCTGTCAGCCCCCTTCACGTCTGATGAGATCCGTCAGGCCTTCCTCGCCATGAACCGCCTCTCCAGTCCGGGCCCCGATGGGTTCGGCCCCTCGTTCTTTGTCTATTTTTGGGACACTGTCGTTGCTGACGTCGAAGGGGTTTTTCACGATTTCCATGCGGGGACCCTTGACCTCTCTCACATTAACAGAGCCTTCCTTGTCCTCCTTCCCAAGTTTGAGGCCGCCCGCTCTCCTTCGGACTTCCGTCCCATCTCCCTCCAAAACTGCATTATGAAAGCCATCACCAAAGCGTTGTGCTCTCGGTTGCAAAAATACATTCACTCGCTTGTTGACCCAGACCAGACTGGCTTTCTTCCTGGCCGGCGCATCTCGGAAAATATTGTCTACGCTACCGACCTCCTTCGCACATGTCACAACCGGAAAGCCCCCGCCGTTGTTTTGAAAATCGATTTTCGGAAAGCCTTCGACTCGGTTAACTGGTCCAGCCTTCTTACCATCCTTTCCGTTTGGGGCTTCGACTCGAGATGGTGTGGTTGGATCCGTGATATCCTTACCACTGGTCACACCTCGATTCTTTTGAACAATGTCCCCGGAGACTGGATCCTCTGTCGTAATGGCCTTCACCAGGGTGACGCCCTCTCCCCGTATCTTTTCATCATCGTTGCTGATGTGCTTCAACATCTTATTCACGATGCTTGGTCGAAGGGTCGGCTCGCCCACCCCGTTTCCCCCTCCCTTCCGTGCCCTGTCCTGCAATACGCTGACGACACTCTTATCCTTTGTCGCGCAGACATCCCCTCCGTTACACACCTCAAAAACATCCTGGATGCTTTCGCCCTTGCCACCGGCCTTGCTATTAACTTCCACAAGTCTGGGTTTATTCCCATGCACTGTAGCCCCGACATGTCTTCTGCCATGGCATCCATTCTTGGCTGCCCTATCTCCTCCTTCCCCCAACCGTACCTTGGCCTCCCCTTGTCCCCGCTTAAACTCCCCTTATCTGCTTATGACCCCCTCATCCGCTCGATCGACCGGTACCTCTCTGGTTGGCGAGCCCTCCTTCTCTCGTCCGGCGGTAGGATGGTCCTTTGTAACGCTGTCCTTAATAACATGTCTACTTACTTTATGTGCTCCTACTTGCTACCTTCTGGTGTGGTTGAGATGATCGATCGTAGGCGCCATGCCTTTTTTTGGACCAGCAAGGATACTTGCTCCGGGGCCCGCTGTCTAATTGCTTGGGATAAGGTGTGTGCAGATGTGCAGGAGGGAGGCTTCGGGGTTCATGATCTTCGTCGCCAGAACAGTTGTCTTCTACTCAACTTCATTCACAAGCTTCATCAGCCGGACTGCCCGCCATGGAAGAGTTGGTTCCTCAACAACATCAGGGGAGACGTTGGCGACCGCTCTTCTGCGCCGTCGTTTCTTGAGATCATCATTCGCCAGGGCCTCCCGACGTACAGGGCTATCACCCGGATTGAGCTCTGGGATGGGCGATCCACCTCCTTCTGGCACGACAGGTGGCGGCCCGGCGGCTCTCTCTGCTTCTACTATGCGGCCCTCTTCTCCCACTCCACGCGGCACAATGCCTCAGTGGCGGCGGTTGCCGCCGAAGGGCTGCATCTCCAGCCGCGCCTTTCCTCCGTCGCTGCCGCCCAGCTGGTGGAGGTGCAGGCTCTCATTCGTGACCTCGTGCTGGTCGACGCCCCGGACTGCAGGTTCATGGCATGGGGGGAGCGCCTCGAGTTCAGCTCGCGTGCGGTGTTTCATCTCCTTTCCCCGCGCGGGGTTCTCTGCCAGACCTCCGTCGACATTTGGAGCTCCCGTCTCCCTCGGAAGCTCAAGATCTTCGCATGTCTGCTGACCCGTGATCGCCTGAGCACCGGGCAGAACCTCTTCGCGAAGAGCTGCGCCCCCTCCAGCACATGTGCCTCCTGCACAGGCGAGGAGTCCACAGCTCATATCTTCGCTCTCTGCAGTCGGGCGGCCTCCACTTGGGACCGGCTGGGGATGGGCCCCTTCCTCACGATTAGGGGAATTCTTGACTCTACGCCGCCAGATGTTTCCATGACGGCGGCCTGGAGAGACAGCCTCTATGTGCTTCTTTGGCAGATTTGGAAGGCTCGCAACAACGCCACCTTCAACGCGACCGGGAGCAACGCCGGCGACATTCTCAGTAAGGCGGCTGACGATCTCTTGCTCTGGAGCCGCCGCTTCGATGCTCCCTCCCGGGATCGTCTCCTCACGATCCGCCTTTTTTTCCTCTCGGTTCTTTAGCCTCCCCCCCTCTTTTTTTTGTTTTCTCGCTTCTTAGCTTGTAGTTTTTTTATCCGTTCGATGAAAAATGATGTATGACTGCCAAGTCCTCCGAGTAATATATAACAA